>NC_053117.1:43428763-43446263 GCF_010015445.1 Perca fluviatilis | reverse complement strand
TTAAGACCTTTCTGTTAAACCAGAAACAGCTCTGAGGTCGCTAACACTAAACCCACCAGACTCCATTTAGAAAAACAGGACTTTTAGCGTGTATAGAGCCAGACTATTTTAACATGTAAATCAGTAAACTATGTGTTTATTTCAACCAAAACTAGAGTTGTGATCGTTTGAAAAGTGTACAGACGACCGAAAACGGGCTTTCATAGTTTTATTTTGTTTCTCTAGACTTTAAAAGCGGTGTATTTTACGATGATAAAATTACTGTTTATTTACATGGAGTCTGGTGGGTTTATAGAACGCAATTTTACAGATGTTTTTATGTGTAAAAAAGGATCTCACTCTTTAACATGAATCCTTTCCATAATGTTGTCAGACGTCAGACACACACACATAAACACACACACACACACACATAAAGACACTCACTCACACACACACACACACACACACACACACACACACACACACACACACACACACACACACACACACAAACACACGGACACACACAACACACACACACACAGACACACACAGACACACACATACACACACTCACACAGACACACACGGACACAAACACACACAGACGGACACACACACACACACACACAACACAGACACACACACACACACACACACACACACTGACACGGACACAGACACACAAACACACACACACAAACACAGACACACACAGACGGACACACACACAAACAGAGACACACACACACACACACACACAGACACACACACAAACACACACACGTGTTTTGCTATACTTGTGAGGACCATGACCCTAACCATAGTTGTGAGGACCACCCTTTTTGCTTACACTAGGAGGATGAAAAAAATAGTGTGGCCATTAGATGGGAGTAGAGAGCCAGAAAATGACTTCAAATGTTTAAACACACCATAGTCACACAACTGGTGAAGTTGGTGGGTGTTTGTGAGGATCGGTCGGTTGCTAGGCAGATTTCAGATAACTAAGCTTTCTAAGGCTTTTTGGCTGCAGTTTTTATTAGTTATCATATGTGCTGAACCTATTAGACCAAATAATTTGCTATATTTAACTAACTAAAGCTTATTAAACCATTATTATGTGGTTATATTATTTGCATATATTTAAAAAAAAATGAATAAAATGTTACATACATCAGACTAGGAATAATATATTTACAATCTGTAAATGTCTTCATAATGTAACTAGGTACAAGACTGGAAAGTTTGGTGTATATAGGTGCTACTGAAGTGGAAACGGAACTGACACTTCGCTGCAACACAAACTAATATATTTATTCACCTCTATTCACACACACAATGAAGCATATTTTCAGTTGTGATTGAACTGTATTTTTTGAGTTACTACATAGGCCAACGTTGATCTTGACATATAGGCTAAGCATTCTGTAGCAAATAACAATAAACCCACTATTAATTACATTATCTTAATGCAGTGTAATTACCTCAGCATGTAAATAAAGCACCTACAATACAAATATGAGCAATCGCTATTATATCGAATCAACAGCCAACAGACACGCTAAAAAGCGATTATGAGTCTTGATAACACGCCAATTTGTATGCCATTTTGGCGTCCTACATACGCCACTTTATGAGATCAGTCTGCAGGAGACATACCTGAGCCAATAGTTTTCCTACGCAAAGGTGAAATAACAAAAATTAACATTTTCACACAATTAACTGCTCACATCTATACACCACTTGAACTTGCGGCTGTGCAAAAGATAATGCAGATGAAGAACAAACATGCTAAGTTAACTATGTGATATCTTCTTTTTTCTAGTTTCAATGGTATTATGTACATGATTAATTATATCTCTCCAGTGTCTGCTCTGTAGTGTTGGTTCTGCATCTATGCACTCTATGCACTTGTCTTTACCAGGAACGGTCATCAAAGTCATGCAATTTCCAAGTTGCTGCCAAACTGCTTTTTTTTCCAAATCACTCCAGAGCCTTCTTTGAGTCTTCTTCTGCACAGTAGAACCTAAAAAACAGTAAACAGAAAGACACATTATTCCACCAAAATCAAGAATATCATAGAATAAACTAAGACTGCAAGCAATCATTAGCAGGCCCGCCTGTATGTAAATAAGTATAGTTAGAAAGTAACTGACTAGTTCAAGTGAGTAAGTCGGTCAGTATGCAGGTAGAAGTAAGTAGATGTGATTTTGTTTGTTAATGTCAATTAAATCACTATGTATGCATGTTTCCTTCACTGTTTTTCTGCATTACATTATGTGCAATGAACTACATTTAAATTGAAGAAAAAGGTAAAATTGTAGTAGTAATAAAGTAGTAGCATACACAGCAGTATAAGGGGAGGCAGCAGAAGTTATTTTAGCATCCGCAGCATTAATAGTTGTAGCTTTTGCAGATGTAGCAGGTATAGTAGCACTAAAAATAGTTGGACTATTTTAAGTGGCAATATTCTTTCTAGTAGTTGCAGCAGTAGTGAGAGTACCAGAAGTTGCAGTACTATTTGCTATGATAGTTCTTGTAGTGGAATTTAAAGTAGTTCACCCTTTTAACAAGCATCCTAAATCCCTTTGAAAACAAACATAAGCTTAGGCTTTCCTGAAAGCTCAGACTTGTAGTTTCTTGGGGAAGGAGGAGTCAGAATAGAGTATTACGGTATCAGAGTAACAGAAGCTTAACCACGTTGGTAGATAACAGATACCAAGATTACTCAGATTGGAGCTCTGTGGCTTTCTGTTGAGGTTTCACAGTGAAAATACCCAAACTTGGAAACCACATATGGATCTCGCCAACATAGCGTACTTAGGCACCATTTACAATGTTACAAAATGACCAACATCACTCTATATTGTTTCACTTTCAAACTAGACATGAGTTGACCTGGCAGGCTGAAATATCACTTTTTTTAAACAATGTTGTAATGTTTAAAAGGCTTGTATTGACCCAAGGGCAGACCTGCCAACCTTGAAGACATTTTATTTATATTTATATTTTATTTCATAAGTACAGCACCGCACCCCCTGTCCAATATTTTGTGCCCATATATTTGTTAGTCTAACCAACAGGAGTCAGAGAGAGCTAATAAATATGCCTAATTTAAAAAAAGGGAAATTAAGTAGTCTAAGTAATGATTTACTCAGAGCAACTTTAAATATGCCTAAAGCAACTACTAAAAGCACAGATTGAAGCCTGACAGAGACACAATTATAGGCTAATAAATAACATGGGTCAGATATTTTCAGATACACTTTTACAAATTTGACCACTTTTCTAACTGCCCCCAACTAATGGGAAGGATGGAAGGTGTGATAGGCTAGCCGATTGACACAAGTGTTGGGCAAGTTAATTCCAAAATGTGATACATTATTGATTACTAGTTGCTGTAATTTGAGAGTAATTAGTTATATTATAATATTACTGTCTCTGAATTGTAATGCTCTACACTACTTTTGCGTTACTTTTACCAAAATAAAAGCGGAAGTATTCTTGGCAGGTAGCTTGTGAATTTCACCAGGGGTCAACAAAGTCTCATCTTTATCCACTTTAATACATCATAATTTATTCATATTATTTTGTATTCTTAATCTGACCCTGCAAAGTAACAAAAAATTTAAAATAAATAGTTAAGTAAAACGTACAATAGCCTACTTGACTCAGTCTGAATTGTGGTGGACTATAGAAGTAGCCTAATAAGTAGGATTAAATGAAAAATACCCAATTAAAATTGAATCAAGTAGCCGACGGTATATTGTTACTTTCCACCGCTGATAAAATGTAATATTACGTGTAGCAAGACTAAACATTAATTCTCGACATGTTATCTGTCAGTTGCTCGGTCACAATGCTGTCGCCACTGACAGGACACAGATGTTGTCAGTTACCGTCTCTGGTTCTGGTTCTGACCACGGGGAACAGTGACGGGACAGCTCGCTTCAAGGCAGCGTAAACAACTCCGAAAAATAATATCCGTGTCGCAAATGTATCCGTCTCTGCAGTCATTTCAACCACTGAATTGTAACGCCTTACTGTAACTCCCATCACTGATGGACACTATAACGTTTTTTTCTTGTCATCCATTTATTTTTAATATCATTATGTTCCTGGGGGTGGAGAGTATTTGTTTATGGGACTGTGTTCGTTACCTGTTGCCCCTTGGTGACTGATGTTGAGGTCTGTCTTGCACACGGTGCAGAACGTGTGAGGAGGTTCTATATACTGTCTCTGTGAGGTAGTCTGGACATGTGGAGGCCTGATGAGGTTCTATATACTGTCTCTGTGAGGTAGTCTGGACATGTGGAGGCCTGATGAGGTTCTATATACTGTCTCTGTGAGGTAGTCTGGACATGTGGAGGCCTGATGAGGTTCTATATACTGTCTCTGTGAGGTAGTCTGGACATGTGGAGGCCTGATGAGGTTCTATATACTGTCTCTGTGAGGTAGTCTGGACATGTGGAGGCCTGATGAGGTTCTATATACTGTCTATGTGAGGTAGTCTGGACATGTGGAGGCCTGATGATGTTCTATATACTGTCTATGTGAGGTAGTCTGGACATGTGGAGGCCTGATGAGGTTCTATATACTGTCTATGTGAGGTAGTCTGGACATGTGGAGGCCTGATGAGGTTCTATATACTGTCTATGTGAGGTAGTCTGGACATGTGGAGGCCTGATGAGGGTCTATATACTGTCTCTGTGAGGTAGCCTGGACATGTGGAGGCCTGATGAGGTTCTATACTGTTCCTGTGGTAGCCATGTGGAGGCCCTGATGTTTATATGTTGTGAGGTAGTCTGGACATGTGGAGGCCTGATGAGGTTCTATATACTGTCTATGTGAGGTAGTCTGGACATGTGGAGGCCTGATGAGGTTCTATATACTGTCTCTGTGGAGGTAGCCTGGACATGTGGAGGCCTGATGAGGTTCTATATACTGTCTATGTGAGGTAGTCTGGACATGTGGAGGCCTGATGAGGTTCTATATACTGTTTCTATGTGAGGTAGCCTGGACATGTGGAGGCCTGATGAGGTTCTATATACTGTCTCTGTGAGGTAGCCTGGACATGTGGATGCCTGATGAGGTTCTATATACTGTCTATGTGAGGTAGTGTGGACATGTGGAGGCCTGATGAGGTTCTTTATACTGTCTATGTGAGGTAGTCTGGACATGTGGATGCCTGATGAGGTTCTATATACTGTCTCTGTGAGGTAGTCTGGACATGTGGAGGCCTGATGAGGGTCTATATACTGTCTATGTGAGGTAGTCTGGACATGTGGAGGCCTGATGAGGTTCTATATACTGTCTATGTGAGGTAGTCTGGACATGTGGAGGCCTGATGAGGTTCTATATACTGTCTATGTGAGGTAGTCTGGACATGTGGAGGCGTGATGAGGTTCTATATACTGTCTCTGTGAGGTAGCCTGGACATGTGGAGGTGTGATGAGGTTCTATATACTGTCTCTGTGAGGTAGTCTGGACATGTGGAGGCCTGATGAGGTTCTATATACTGTCTATGTGAGGTAGTCTGGACATGTGGAGGCCTGATGAGGTTCTATATACTGTCTCTGTGAGGTAGTCTGGACATGTGGAGGCCTGATGATGTTCTATATACTGTCTATGTGAGGTAGTCTGGACATGTGGAGGCCTGATGAGGTTCTATATACTGTCTCTGTGAGGTAGTCTGGACATGTGGAGGCCTGATGAGGTTCTATATACTGCTCTGTGAGGTAGCTGGACATGTGGAGGTGTGATGAGGTTCTATATACTGTCTCTGTGAGGTAGTCTGGACATGTGGGAGCCTGATGAGGTTTATATACTGTCTCTGTGAGGTAGTCTGGACATGTGGAGGTGTGATGAGGTTCTATATACTGTCTCTGTGAGGTAGTCTGGACATGTGGAGGCCTGATGAAGTTCTATATACTGTCTCTGTGAGGTAGTCTGGACATGTGGATGCCTGATGAGGTTCTATATACTGTCTCTGTGAGGTAGTCTGGACATGTGGAGGCCTGATGAGGTTCTATATACTGTCTCTGTGAGGTAGTCTGGACATGTGGATGCCTGATGAGGGTCTATATACTGTCTCTGTGAGGTAGTCTGGACATGTGGAGGCCTGATGAGGTTCTATATACTGTCTCTGTGAGGTAGTCTGGACATGTGGAGGCCTGATGAAGTTCTATATACTGTCTCTGTGAGGTAGCCTGGACATGTGGATGCCTGATGAGGTTCTATATACTGTCTCTGTGAGGTAGTCTGGACATGTGGATGCCTGATGAGGTTCTATATACTGTCTGTGTGAGGTAGTCTGGACATGTGGAGCCTGATGAGGTTCTATATACTGTCTATGTGGAGGTAGCCTGGACATGTGGAGGCTGTGATGTTCTATATACTGTCTCTGTGGGGTAGCTGGACATGTGGAGGCCTGATGATGTTCTATATACTGCTCTGTGAGGTAGTCTGGACATGTGGAGGCCTGATGATGTTCTATATACTGTCTATGTGGAGGTAGTCTGGACATGTGGAGGCCTGATGAGGTTCTATATACTGTCTATGTGAGGTAGTCTGGACATGTGGAGGCCTGATGAGGCATATGGGCTGGACATGTGGAGCAGAGGTCTATATACTGTCTCTGTGAGGTAGCCTGGACATGGGAGGCCTGATGAGGTTCTATATACTGTCTCTGTGAGGTAGTCTGGACATGTGGAGCCTGATGGGTCTATACTGTCTATGTAGGTAGTCTGGACATGTGGAGCTGAGAGGGTCTATATACTGTCTCTGTGAGGTAGCCTGGACATGTGGAGGCCTGATGAGGTTCTATATACTGTCTCTGTGAGGTAGCCTGGACATGTGGATGCCTGATGAGGTTCTATATACTGTCTATGTGAGGTAGTGTGGACATGTGGAGGCCTGATGAGGTTCTTATACTGCTGTGGGGTAGTCTGGACATGTGGAGGCCTGAGGCTATAACGTTGTGGGTAGCTGGACATGTGGAGCTGAGAGGTATAACTTCTGTGGGTAGCTGGAATGTGGAGGATGGGAAAGTATGTGGGGCTGGACAGTGGGGTGTGGGTTCTATATACTGTCTATGTGAGGTAGTCTGGACATGTGGAGCTAGGTCTATATACTGTCTCTGTGAGGTAGCCTGGACATGTGGAGGGAGGGCTATATACTCTGTGAGGTAGCTGGACATGGCCAGCAACGCTTGTGAGGTAGTCTGGACATGTGGAGGCCTGATGAGGTTCTGGAGGGATGTGGGGGTGATGGGGTTCTATATACTGTCTCTGTGGGGTAGTCTGGAATGGGAGTGGGTAAACTGTCTATGTGAGGTGGTCTGGACATGTGGAGGCTGATGAGGTCTATATACTGTCCTGTGAGGTGCTGGACATGTGGAGGCCTGATGAGGTTCTATATACTGTCTGTGGGGTAGTGGACATGGGGTGATGGGTTCATAACGGTTGATTAGATTGGAATGGTTAGCTAAGGGGGGGGAATGTGGAGTGATGCTAAATTCTTTGGCTAAAGTCGGGTGGAATTGGAGCAGTATATACTGTCTTGGGTACATGTGGTGCTAATACTTTGGAAAACGTGGCATGTGTCTATATATCTTGTGTATGTAACTGATGGTGTGACATGTGAGGGTAAATGTGAGTAGCTGGAATTGAGTATGAGGTTCTATATACTGTCTCTGTGAGGTAGTCTGGACATGTGGAGGCCTGATGAGGGTTCTATATACTGTCTCTGTGAGGTAGTCTGGACATGTGGAGGCCTGATGAGGTTCTATATACTGTCTGTGAGGGTAGTCTGGACATGTGGAGTGATGAGGGTCTATATACTGTCTCTGTGGAGGTAGTGGACATGTGGAGGCCTGAGAGTTCTATATACTGTCTCTGTGGGTGTCTGGACATGTGGAGGCC
This sequence comes from Perca fluviatilis, assembly GCF_010015445.1. Taxonomy (NCBI): domain Eukaryota; kingdom Metazoa; phylum Chordata; class Actinopteri; order Perciformes; family Percidae; genus Perca; species Perca fluviatilis. The sequence continues at coordinate 43,438,359 of NC_053117.1, read as the reverse complement.
TGATGAGTTCTATATACTGTCTCTGTGGGGTAGCCTGGACATGTGGAGCCTGATGAGGGTTCTATATACTGTCTCTGTGAGGTAGCTGGACATGTGGAGGCCTGATGAGGTTCTATATACTGTCTCTGTGAGGTAGTCTGGACATGTGGAGGCCTGATGAGGTTCTATATACTGTCTATGTGGAGGTAGCCTGGACATGTGGAGGCCTGATGATGTTCTATATACTGTCTCTGTGAGGTAGTCTGGACATGTGGAGGCCTGATGATGTTCTATATACTGTCTCTGTGAGGTAGTCTGGACATGTGGAGGCCTGATGATGTTCTATATACTGTCTATGTGAGGTAGTCTGGACATGTGGAGGCCTGATGAGGTTCTATATACTATCTATGTGAGGTAGTCTGGACATGTGGAGGCCTGATGAGGTCTATTGTTGTTGTACTGTCCTGTGAGGTAGCCTGGAATGTGGAGGCCTGATGAGGTTCTATAACTGTCTCTGTGAGGTAGTGTGGACATGTGAGGCTTGAGGGTTCTATATACTGCTCTGTGAGGTAGTCTGGACATGTGGATGCTGGGGTTCTATATACTGTCTATGTGAGGTAGCCTGGACATGTGGAGGCCTGATGAGGGTTCTATATACTGTCTCTGTGGGGTAGCCTGGACATGTGGGAGGCCTGATGAGGGTCTATATACTGTCTATGTGAGGTAGTCTGGACATGTGGAGGCCTGATGAGGTTCTATATACTGTCTCTGTGAGGTAGTCTGGACATGTGGAGGTGTGATGAGGTTCTATATACTGTCTCTGTGAGGTAGCCTGGACATGTGGAGGCCTGATGAGGGTCTATATACTGTCTATGTGAGGTAGTCTGGACATGTGGAGGCCTGATGAGGTTCTATATACTGTCTCTGTGAGGTAGTGTGGACATGTGGAGGCCTGATGAGGTTCTATATACTGTCTCTGTGAGGTAGTCTGGACATGTGGAGGCCTGATGAGGTTCTATATACTGTCTCTGTGAGGTAGTCTGGACATGTGGAGGCGTGATGAGGTTCTATATACTGTCTCTGTGAGGTAGTCTGGACATGTGGAGGTGTGATGAGGTTCTATATACTGTCTCTGTGAGGTAGTCTGGACATGTGGAGGCCTGATGAGGTTCTATATACTGTCTCTGTGAGGTAGTCTGGACATGTGGAGGCCTGATGATGTTCTATATCCGTCTATGTGAGGTAGTCTGGACATGTGGAGGTCTGATGAGGTTCTATATACTGTCTCTGTGAGGTAGTCTGGACATGTGGAGGCCTGATGAGGTTCTATATCTGTCTATGTGAGGTAGTCTGGACATGTGGAGTGTGATGAGGTTCTATATACTGTCTCTGTGAGGTAGCCTGACATTTGGAGGTGATGAGGTATATACTGTCCTGTGAGGTAGTCTGGACATGTGGAGGCCTGATGATGTTCTATATACTGTCTCTGTGAGGTAGCTGGACATGTGGAGGCCTGATGAGGTTCTATATACTCTATGTGGGAGGTAGTCTGACATGTGGAGGCCTGATGAGGTTCTATATACTGTCTCTGTGAGGTAGTCTGGACATGTGGAGGCCTGATGAGGTTCTATATACTGTCTATGTGAGGTAGTCTGGACATGTGGAGGCCTGATGAGGGTCTATATCCTGTCTATGTGAGGTAGTCTGGACATGTGGAGGCCTGATGAGGTTCTATATACTGTCTCTGTGAGGTAGTCTGGACATGTGGAGGCCTGATGAGGGTCTATATCCTGTCTATGTGAGGTAGTCTGGACATGTGGAGGCCTGATGAGGTTCTATATACTGTCTCTGTGAGGTAGCGTGGACATGTGGAGGCCTGATGAGGTTCTATATACTGTCTCTGTGAGGTAGCTGGACATGTGGATGATGAGGGTCTATATACTTCTTGAGGTCCTGGACATGTGGAGGCCTGATGAGGTTCTATATACTGTCTCTGTGAGGTAGCTGGACATGTGGAGGCCTGATGAGGTTCTATATACTGTCTATGTGAGTTGATTGGATTAGAGGCTATATACTGTTCTGTAGGTAGTCTGGACATGTGGAGGCCATGAGGTTCTATATACTGTCTCTGTGAGGTGTACATTGGAGCTGATGAGGTTCTATATCCTGTTATGTGGGGTGGTCTGGACATGTGGAGGCCTGATGAGTTCTATATCTGTCTCTGTGAGGTAGTCTGGACATGTGGAGGCCTGATATGTTCTATATACTGTCTCTGTGAGGTGCCTGGACATGTGGAGGCCTGATGAGGTTCTATATCTGTCTCTGTGAGGTAGTCTGGACATGTGGAGGCCTGATGAGGTTCTATATACTGTCTCTGGGTGAGGTAGTCTGGACATGTGGAGGCCTGATGATGTTCTATATACTGTCTCTGTGAGGTATCTGGACATGTGGAGGCCTGATGAGGCTATATACTGTTAGGTAGTCTGGACATGTGGAGCCTGATGAGGTTATTATCTATGTGAGGTACTCTGGACATGTGGAGGCCTGATGAGGTTCTATATCCTGTCTCTGTGAGGTAGTCTGGACATGTGGAGGCCTGATGAGGTTCTATGTCTCTGTGAGGTAGTCTGGACATGTGGAGGCGTATGAGGTTCTATATACTGTCTCTGTGAGGTAGTCTGGACATGTGGAGGGTGTGATGAGGTTCTATATACTGTCTCTGTGAGGTAGTCTGGACATGTGGAGGCCTGATGAGGTTCTATATACTGTCTATGTGAGGTAGTCTGGACATGTGGAGGTGTGATGAGGTTCTATATACTGTCTCTGTGAGGTAGTCTGGACATGTGGAGGTGTGATGAGGTTCTATATACTGTCTCTGTGAGGTAGTCTGGACATGTGGAGGTGTGATGAGGTTCTATATACTGTCTATGTGAGGTAGTCTGGAGCAGAGTCAGCAGTAGAATCAACGTCATAGATGTAGAATACATAGAAACTGAAACCGGCGAAATGCGAGATGCAACAAAATGCGTACCTAGAGAGCAGTGAATAGTACAAGTGTACTTAAAGGTCAAAATGCATGCCGAGTACGCAAAATGCGTACATGTTGGCAGGTCTGCAAGGGCGGTGTAGTTAAGGCGATTCAAAAAGTACATGAACAAGGCTGGTGTGCTGGGGTGTAGTTGGTGGTTACAAGGGTATGTCCATTCTCGCAAGGGTGTACAAGGAGGTTCTATATTGGCAACAAACAAGCTTCCCATTTCTCTCAGCCTGGGATGAACTCTTGACTTTAGCCTTTGTGTGTGTGCTAGGTCCTTCTAAGTGAAGAAAAGAGAAACCCCATGATATATACACAGACTGAGTCATAACTTACTGTACACTTCATGCCAAGAAGTCGAAAGCTATAGATGATCACACTACATACCATCTGAGTCTTGGTCTGCATCAGAAGGCTCATCTGGATCAGGTCTCTGCTTCTGGCTTCTGGATAGCTCTGTAACAGAAGGAAATGAACATCAGACATTATGAGCTACATCCATATTGGTCAGTGGAAAAGGTGATTGATTATCACAGCAAACACTATTTACTTCCTGAACAAACTTAGCAGTCACCTAATGCATCATGGTCACTTCAAAATACCACTGTAGCAACCACCTGATAAACCCAGGCAAACGTGCACGTACACTTCCTGCTGTTACCCATTAACTGCTCTGCTTTTACACCGCTCGCTCTGATGCCGACTTGACCTGCTCCAGTTCCACACGCACCTCTCAATAAATTAAACTTTTTTTATATTCTTTTCATTTTTTTTTATTTTGTGTATACTTTTAACTGCTATACACCACAACACTAAAATTCCCTTTCTCCGACTACCTATTTGCAAATAAATCTGATTCTGATGTTCCATATCAACACCAATAATGAACTAGAATTCATACCAGATCAAACATAAGCCTTGTGAAAATAAGCCACCCCACTGTGCATCAGAACTCAAACATGCAATGTCTAGGCAAACCTACGATATTACAAATGAAATAGGTAAAAAAAATAGCTATATAACAATAATACTGATAATTACAACTTCAACGTCGGGCCAGGGAAAACCATCTTCAAGCCAGTAGGTTTCAGGCCTGTTGTGGCAAAACATTTTAACTTGAACCCTGACCTCTATTATAATTACTTGCATACCATCTTGTTCTTGCCTAGGAGATGCCTCCACCATGATACGCTCTTCTTTCCATTATCTGTGAAACAAACAATTGTATTTAAGCAAGATCACCACTATGAAAGTCATCAATTCATTTAAATTAAATTGGTATGCTTTTGTAAATGGCAGTATTAGGGTTAAAACTAATAACCCTAACATGACAGCCACAGCATTGCATTAACTATTGCTAGTATCACTTACATAATTAATGTGAGTTGTGTAAATTTGTTTCATCCAGGGTATTTTGGCTAATTGCTCCTACATATACTCAGCAAAAAAAGAAACATCCTCACTTTCAACTGCTTTCATTTTTAGCTAAACTTAACATGCGTAGAGATTTGTATAAACATAAAAATATTCAACTCTTAAGACATAAACTGAACAAAGATTCACACACATGAAAATGTGTCTCTGAACAAAGTAAGTCAGTATCTGGTGTGGCCACCAGCTGCATTAGTGAGGGCTAGGGCCATGCACCCCAAAAATGTCCAGGAACTTGGAGGTGCCTTGGTAGAAGAGTGGGGTAACATCTCACAGCAAGAACTGGCAGATCTGGTGCAGTACATGAGGAGGAGATGCACCGCAGTACTTAATGCAGCTGGTGGCCACACCAGATACTGACTTACTTTGGATTTTGACCATCCTTTGTTCAGGGACACATTTTTCCATTTACTGTCTTATTAATTGAATATTTTCATGTTCATACAAATGTTTACGCATGTTAAGTTTGCTAAAAATTAAAGCAGTTGAATGTAAAGACGTTTCTTTTATTCCTCAGTTTATAAGCCTAAAAGAAAAGTAAAAATGCTAAAAAGTCAGTTCAACCGGATGTCTACATATTCTCCACCTATCAGATAATGTTACAGTAACTTAGACTGACACATACTGTGCTGCTCCATTACAAACCACCTTCACTTACAGGTTAAACTGACATTACACTGATCCAACTAAATACAGGGTTCATACAGACAAGGACAAGTCAAATTCAATGAGTACTTTCTCAACCCACCCATCTCGTAGGAGCGAAGCTTAATATTTAATTTAATACAATGATGGTACAAAAGGAGCACTAATGCGTGGACGCAGATATAGGAAACTCTGAAGGCAGTTGTAATATTTAACTAGCCGGCTAGGCTAACGCTGTTGCGCTAACGTTAGCAAAACATCGGTGTAGTTTTAGCTTTAGTCTAAACATGTCTTGAGTCCGGACTTGAGTATACAGCCCTGACAGGTAGATATCACTTAGCTGAACAACTGAACAAGCTGCTACTTTTCTGACTGATACAATGGGAGCCTAGTTTAAATAAAAATAAAAATGTCTTACCTGGGTTAATAATCTGATGTCTTTAAATCTCTTCACACATGTGCACCTTTCCTCTGAGTCTCTGCAGCCTCCGTAAAAAAAACTCCGCCATGTTTCTGACGATGCATTAAAGAGAGTGCACAACTGTACTGCATGTTGTAAGGAAATTTTACAAAATGTTTCAACTCAAAATAGAGCCAACAATGAAAACAAAAATATAGTTTTTACTACAACATAATGTAGCTTCAGCAGTTCTCCATTTTAGTATGAAATTCTGTATCTTCAGTCAGGGACAGTGAAGGCAGGAATTCCCATGTCCCTTGAATGCAGCATTAGCAGCAAAAAAAAGTTTGCAGTGCAGGTGTCAGTACCCGATCCGTTCCACCTGCACAATCCGTTCTGCGCATGTGCAAGATGACACGTATGCCATGACGTAGGCGCAGATGACAACGCTGCGTTCATGCCATTCAGTCTAAAATAACGTTAAGTCAAACATAATGGGAAAAGCAGGCTACAGCTAAATTAAGACTTTACAGTAATAACAATAAAGACAAGTATTGACCGATTGTATTTTAAATGAGCACAAGTAAAGTAGAACTGACGTAACAGCTGTTATATATGTTAACGTTTATTTTCAAGTTTTATTTTGAGGGTCTTTTAAAGTTTACATGCTGTCTCAGCTAGCGGTTAGCCGAATTAGCTAAACTAACGTTAGCTAAACTAACGTTAGCTTAACTGTGGAGGCTAACGTCAGACCGCTGCAATCAGCTAGCGGTTAGCCAAATTAACCGTTAGCTAAACTAACGTTAGCTTCCCGGTAGAGGCTAACGGCAGACCGCTATAATCACCTAGCTGTCCGCCGAATTAACCGTTAGCTAAACTAACGTTAGCTTCCCGGTGGAGGCTAACGGCAGACCGCTATAATCACGTAGCGGTCCGCCGAATTAGCTATTAGCTAACTAACGTTCGCTGGATGCTAGCGTGTGAACATCTTGCGCATGCGTAGAACGGATCGTGCAGGTGGAAGCCGTGCCGTTATTCCGAAGTGGTGGTTGCATGAACGCAGCATTATCATCTGCGCCTACGTCATGGCATACGTGTCATCTTGCACATGCGCAGAACGGATCGTGCAGGTGGAACGGATCGGGTACTGACAGCAGGTTGTCACTACCCAAAGTGAGTAGAGTGCAGCTTTGAGTTGCGCATGCTCAGATTTAAACTGTTTACGGCATAACGTGTCTTACTGAAATTTGTGAAATCTGTAAAATAAAAAAACGTTTCTCTTTACATACAATAACAGAAGATGGAAATCATTTCTAAAACGTTTTAGCTCTCTATGATTGTTAGATTGCTAACCCTCAAAACGCCATTCAAGTGACAGCCGATGTTGTGTTTGATTGCTAACTTGTAGGTAGCAGTCATTTCAAAAACGTTTTAGCTATTTATGATTGTTTGACTGCTAACGTTAGCTAAAAACGCCATTAGCATCTAGTAGGCTAGCTACTTGATTGCTAACATTAGCTCAAACCGGCGTTAGCATCTTGTAGGCGACTCGTCGCAAAGTGACGCATGCGCAACTCAAAGCTGCACTCTACTCATTTTGGGTAGTGACACAGGTGTTTAACTGGTGTTTAATTGAACTCCCCTCCCCCTCCCTGTGTGGCCTCATGTCAGCTTCTCCTAACACACAGGCAGCAGAGCCTGGATTCAGTTTGAGAAATATCTCAACACACCTTTACACTTTATTTTACACTATTTGTTTTTTACTGGGAATATTACTGTTTTACATTCGATTTTAAATCAGTATTTTACATTATTTGTGCAAAATCATTTTAAACATAAATGCATGTAACATAAATTTAAATAATATTGGAGAGATTTTGATACAGTGGTTTTACTATTTTGATATCACTTCATTGCTGGACTATCTAACATCAGAAAACAAGACCTGAGATTCAAGTTCATTTGAAGAAAGTTGGTGCTGTGGTTAAGTGCTTGACTGTTCTCCCCTCCCCCACCTGACATGTGCTCCTCGGCTGCCCTGGCTGTGACCTTTCAGACACTCACAGGCTACAGAGCTTGGATTCAGTTTGAGAAATATCTCAACACACCTTTACACTTTATTTTACGCTGTTTTTTGCCTTGCCTTTATTTTTAATTGAGGTTATAACCTTTTTATATTCTATTTTATATCAGTATGTTACAATATTTGTACAAAATCATGTTTAACAGAAATGCATGTAAGGTGAATTTGGATAATATTTAAGAGGCTCTCATACAGTGGTTTTACTATTTTGATATCACTTCATTGCTGGACTATCTAACTTTGGAAAACAAGACCTGAGATTCAACTTCATCTGAAGAAAGTTTGGTTCTGTGGTTAAGTGCTTGAATGTTCTCCCTTCCCTGACACACACACAAAGACACACATACACAGACACACACAGACGGACACACACACACACACTCTCACACACACACTCACACACACACACACACACACACACACACACACACACAAAGACACACACAGACGGGACACCCACACATACACTCTCAACACACACACACAGACACAGACACACATACCCACACACACACACACACACACACACACACACACACACACACACACACACATACACACAGATACACAAACACACACACACAGACACAGACACACACACACAAACACACACACACACACACACATTCTCACACACACACCTATCTCTGTAACACCAGTGATAGTGCCCCCCCCCCTGTCAGACACAGTGCCCCCCCCCACCCCCCCAATAGTATACTAATCTGTGTAACCCTGATCAACAGGACCATCTGGTCCAGGTAGAACAACAGTAGTCACCCTTTAAAGAACAAAGAGAGAAATAATAACTTCCTGTTAGAGGGGGGGGGGTTAGGATTTAAAGGTGAACTTAATGTATAACAACCGTATGCCCCCACTACTCTGGAAGGATTTACATTCTTCAGACTTTCTTTAGGACACAATTATTCATTTAACAGTTTTTATTTATTTAGATTTTTCTTTTTTACAGTGAAATACTTTGTGTCTTTAATTTTAAGTTTTTGTTGTGTACTTTTGTATGTTGTTCGAAATAAAAGCATTTATTCATTTATTCATTCATCTCTTGGTTGGGTTTACCTGAACAGGTGAGATTAAGGAAGGAGTCAGAGTAAACTGGTCTTGCACACTCCCTCAGAGCAGATCCAGACTCAACACAGCCAGACCAGATCCACCACACAAATCTGTATGAGGACTGTTCTCTCTCTACAGAAACAGCAGAGCCACAGTCTGACTCTCTGCAGGCAGCAGCTGCTGTCTTCAGGGTCCAGCCAGAGTAATCCAATGGTCTCCATTCTCCTTCATGTTTCACCTCCAGTCTTCCTGAACAGCGACTGGCTCCTCCCACCAACCTGACAGCACCAGACTCTGAACAGAAACCAGAGAGTCATCAAGGCAAGGCAGATTTATTTGTAGAGCACATTTCAGCAACAGGGCAATTCAAAGTGCTTTACATAAAACATTAAAGAGCAGTTAGAAAACAATTAAAAACAATTTTAAAACATTAATGAACAAATTAAAACAAGAATAAAATTGATAGTGCAGTATAATAATAAAAGGTACAGTGCAGTATAAGAAATTAAAGTTAATAAAATAGATTATTTAAAGAAAAGCAACATCATAAAGATCTAAGTCTTTAGCTTAGATTTAAAAGAACTGAGAGTTGCAGCGGACCTGCAGGTTTCTGGGAGTTTGTTCCAGATATGTGGAGCATAAAAACTGAACGCTGCTTCCCCCTGTTTAGTTCTGAGTCTGGGGACAACACGTATTCCCAACACTGAGAGTGGGTGGGTTAGTGTAATTCCCACCACCTAGGTCTGTTTCTTCCCAGACCACCTGAGAGGTCTGGGTGGGTCTAGTGTAGACCTGTCCCAGACCACCTGAGAGGTCTGGGTGGTTCATACTGTAGCAGACCTGTCCCAGACCACCTGTGAGGTCTGGGTGGGTCATAGTGTAGTAGACCTGTCCCAGACCACCTGTGAGGTCTGGGTGGGTCATAGTGTAGCAGACCTGTCCCAGACCCCCTGAGA
>NC_053117.1:43411263-43418763 GCF_010015445.1 Perca fluviatilis | reverse complement strand
TTAAGACCTGATCACGCACCTGTGTGCGTTTACCTTTAAGACCGGATCACGCACCTGTGTGTGTTTACCTTTAAGACCGGATCACACACCTGTGTGTGTTTACCTTTAAGACCTGATCACACACCTGTGTGTGTTTACCTTTAAGACCGGATCACACACCTGTGTGTTTACCTTTAAGACCGGATCACACACCTGTGTGTTTACCTTTAAGACCGGATCACACACCTGTGTGTTTACCTTTAAGACCGGATCACACACCTGTGTGTTTACCTTTAAGACCGGATCACACACCTGTGTGTTTACCTTTAAGACCGGATCACACACCTGTGTGTTTACCTTTAAGACCGGATCACACACCTGTGTGTTTACCTTTAAGACCTGATCACACATCTGTGCGTAGTCACCATTAAGCCCGGCAAACGCGTCTGCGTCATTTTGAGCGGTGTCGTCTTTTTCAAGGCACATGGCCAATTAAATGTACTGTGATTGGCTGAAATATTCTTGGGGTGAGTGACAGAGATGCTTAGGGATTTTTTTAAACGCATGTGACTAGTAAAATGCTTTGTGATTGGTCAAAATAAGCCTACATGTACAGTAAGTTTTCTTTTACTGTCTATAGTTTTCAGCGGACATTTTTAAACACCGCTAGCGATCCGTCATGGCTGACTCAAGTGAAGGAAGTGATATTGATGAAGTTACGGAGGATGACACAGGACCAGATTCAAACGATAACCCCGATGATTTAGATGTACGAGTCGATCGCGTAGTTAGAGAGCAGTGGATCTTAGCGATGTTTCGAGAGGAAGAGGAGGATATGCCCGATTTTGCTGGCTTCAAAGAAGAATGGAAGACCGACAACTTTCACTCTCGTGAGAAGATCCCGTATAACCGCGAACCAGGCGTCAAGATAGAGCTTCCAGATGTCGTTACACCAATACCGGTCTTCTCACATGTTTTCACGGAGGAGCTGTGGATGCGACTTGTAACAGAAACAAATCTTTATGCTGAACAATCACGGAGCGCAACTCCATCAAACAGCAAGTAGGTACCGGTCACAGTTGTTGAAATGAAGACTGTCACTGGACTGGGTCTTGCCATGGGGATCCTTGACCTGCCATCACGTAGAGATTTCTGGCGTCAGAAAAAGTGGCTTTTTCGAACGAGCATCCCCCAAGCCATTTCAAGGGACAGATTTGCCATCATCTGGAGGTAGGCTAATAATAATAATAACAACAATACACACATTCTGTGTGTCTTGTGTGTGTGTGTGCGTAATGATTTGATGCTGATACTAATGACAATAAATGTCTAAAGATGATGTTAAATAATAATTGATGCAAAATTATAATTATTATAATACAAAATAAATAGGATGCAATAGACAATGCTAGCTTATGATGGATGATGATAATTGTGATGTCTGATGACTGATAATACATAAAACATACATAAATAGAAATGAAAATGATAGCTCATGATGGATGACAGTAATAACTAGAAAATGCATTTCCTGCAGAAAATGCGTGGGAATGCTGAATAGCTGAATTGCTAAAGCTAAACTGGTTGAATAGCTTAAATCCGTAAGAAGAAGTTGAAGTAGTGAAAATAGTTGAAAAAGCGGAAATTGTTTTAATAAGTATGAATTTCATTAAAAAGTTAAAAGTTTATGCTAAACTGAACTGTTTGCTTTAAAGGTTGAAAATTAAATAAAAAAAGTGAAAGAACATTGAGAGTGTGTATGTTCTAACTGATAATGACTCACAAATGCAGAAATATGAAACAAATTGTATGAAAAATCTTAAAGCTCAAATGCATTGCACTGAACTGCTGAAACATCTGGAGAGGAGAGAAAGAGAATAAAGAGAGAAGGAGAGAGAGAGTAAAGAGAGGAGAGGAAAATGAGAGGAAAGATAGAAACATTGAGAATGAGAGCGACTTTGACTAAAATTGACTAAAAAGGCTGAAAGTTTAAAGACTTTGTATTATTATCAGCCATATCCATTGCGTAGAACAAACAAGCATGACCCTAAAGAGCTGAGAGGTGGATATATTGGCTGAAAAGAAACGGGCTATATACATGGATGAAATCACAAATGACCCTGGGGAGAGACAGAAGAAGGAAGGGAGAGAGGGAGGAAAGAGAGAAAGGGGAGACAGACAGAAAGAGAAGGAGTGATGGAAGGAGAGAGAGTTTGAGAAGGATGGAGGGAGGGAGAGACAGAGGGAGGGAGAGACAGGGAGAGGGGGAGACTAAAGGAAGGAAGGAGGGGAACAGAGGAGGGAGGAAGACAGAGAAAAGAGAAAGGAGGGGTGCGTAGGCAGAAAAAAGAGAGGGAGACAGGAGGGAGGGAGGAGACAGACAGATAAGGAGACAGACAGACAGACAGAAGTGGAACGCAAATGATATAGCCTGATGATCATAGTTAGTCTAGTTAGTTGACTCCTACAGCAAGCCTGGAGTTATCAGGTAGACTGTCTGTGAAAGGGTTGTCATGGTTACTAAGGGCCTGGGCCATGTTTATAAACATCTCTTTGATCTGTTAACGATAGCACCTGGTCTTAATATGTCTCCTGTAGTAATTCAGACACTGAGAGCAAGCTCTCAAACAAAGCCTCCTGCAAAACGCAAACTATAACTGCGTACCGATCTAATTATGTGATCCTGAGCACCACAAGGCCTTCTGAACGTATCGGTATAAAATTCATGTTGATAAACTTAGAAATGTGGGCATATCAGTGATTTAAAAAAGTGGTTCGCTGTGCCTTTCACTGGGAAATATAAAGGATTTTTAACATGAGAGCGGATGGAGAAATATTTTCAAATCTCGTCATTTGGAAGCTTGCTGAGCCCAAAGTATAAGATATATCGCTTAACTGAGCAGATTTTCTGAAACTAAACAAAAATACCTACGTTTTGATGTATAAATTATGTATGACAAGTAGATAATGTGGGCTTGAGAGCAGTTTATAGACAAGGAACTAAGATAATTTTTTCGAAGCTTCACCCTCTAGCTATGACATCATCCACTCTAGCTCACGCAATACACACTCTTTACACCAACTTTCTATTAAAATACACGAAACATAACACTAAACTTAAACAGCTTTTTAACAAAAACTGTAAAAGATATCAAACTGAAAAGTACAAGCCAGATAGCTGAACATTTTGTGAACATTTTAAAGTTTGTTTGGCATATGTAGGTGAAAGTATGAAGGAGCTGAAAATTTTGGGAGCGGAAGAAGATTTTAAGGAGTTGAAGGCTGCTCTCATTCACTTCAATGTTAAAAAAAAGTGTTAAAAAGCTTAAAATTTTAAAATGTAGAAATAGTAGAAAAAAAGTTGAAGAAGTCCCATCATTAGCTGAAAGAGCTGAACATTTGAAAAGTTGAATGGTTTAAATAGCTGAAAGTATGCAGAAGTTACGGAGAGCCAAAAACCGTACGGAATAATAATAAGAAGAAGTATATAAAGAACCGAATAACAATAGTTGGAATGCTGTTGAACAGCATATACTGGAGTATACCATACTCCTGCAGAAAATGCGTGGGAATGCTGAAAGCTAACTGGATGAATAGCTCAAATCAAAAGAAGTTGAAGTAGTGAGAATAGTTGAAAAAGTGGAAATCATTGAAAAGTTCAAAGTTGACGCTAAACTGAATTGTTGGCTATAAAAGTTGAAAAATGACAAAATATGTAGAACATTGTGAGGTCTTTAGCTGAAGCTGAAGAATAGTTGAAAAAGTGGAAATTGGTTCAATAAATATGAATTTCATTGAAAAGTTGAAGAACACCACTAATAAAATATAATATATAATAATAAAATAATTTCTTGAAATAAATTTGTAGAAAAGCGGTAAGCTAAACTGTAAAACTGTCAAAAGTGGAAGTTTCAATAAATTGACTAAAAAGACTTATTATCAGCCATATCCATTGCATAGAACAAACAAGAGAGAAAGAGAGGGATAGAGAGGAAAGGAGAGAGAGAGGGAAAGAAAGATAGAGAGAGAGAGAGAGAGAGAGAGGGGAGGGAGGAGGGAGGGGGGAAAAAGAAGGAAAAAAAAAAAAAAAAAAAAAAGAAAAAAACAGGAGAGAGAGAGAGAGAGAGAGAGGGGGATGAGAGAGAGGGGAGAGAGAGGGGGGATGAGAGAAAGAAAGGGAAAAACAAAGAGAGAGAAAGAGAGAGAGAGAGGGAGAGACAAAGAGAGAGAAAGAGGAGAGAGAGGGAAAGAGAGAGAGGGATAGAGAGAGAAAGAGAGAGAGAGGATAGAGAGGGAGAGAGAGAGGCAAAGGGAAAGAAAGAGACAGAGAGAGAGGGAAAGAGAGTGATAGAGAGAGAGATGATAGAGAGGGAGAGAGAGGCAGATGGAAAAAGAGAGATAGAGAGGGGGAGCGAGAGACAGACAGACAGACAGAACAAGAGAATAGAAGAGAGAAGACAGACTAAAGTTCATATTCCTGCCTGTAGTATCTGGGTGTGTATCTGTTGTCATGGTAACGACTGGCCAGTGAATGTTTGTAGTAGTAGCGTAGAAAGTAGAAAAGGGATAAAATCGGTTTTAAAGAAGTATGACTTTCATTAAAAAGCAAATAAAAGGTTGATGCTAAACGAACTGTCAGGCACCAAAAGTTGAAAAATGACAAAATATGTAGAACATTGTGAGGTCTGAGAGGGAGAACAAAGGAGAGAAAGAAGAAAGAGAGAGAGAGAGGGGAGAGAAAGAGAGAGAGAAGGAGAGAGGAAAGAAAAGATGGAGAGAGAAAGGAAGAGAGGGGGAAGAGAGGGAGGGAGAAGGAGGGATGAAGAGAGAAGAGAGAGAGAGAGAGAAAAAGAGAGACGAGAGAAAGAAAAAGAGAAGAGAGAGAGAGAGAGGGAAAGAGAGAGATGGAGGGAGGGGACAGAGACAGAGAGGGAGGGAAGGAGATAGAGAGGGAGTGTGGGGAGACAGAAAAGAAAAAGAAGGAGGGAGTGGATACAGAGGAAGGAAAGAAGACAAGGGAGGAAGGGAGACAGAGGGAGGAAGGGAGACAGAGGGAGGAAGGGAGACAGAGGAGGAAGACAGAAGTAGGGTAGGAGACAGCGCAGAGACGGAGAAGAGAAGAGGGAAAAAAAACAAACAGAAGGAGGGAAGAGAGAGAAAAGGAAAGCAGACAGACAGATATACGGCGACACACAGGAGCAGAACGAAACACTATTCATATTACTGCCTGTAGTATCTGTATAGAACTGTTCATCGTACCACTGTAGCATCTGTATAGACTACTGTTCATATTACTGCCTGCTGTATAGACTACTGTTCATATTACTGCCTGTAGTATCTGTATAGACTACTGTTCATATTACTGCCTGTAGTATCTGTATAGAACTGTTCATATTAGCCTGTTCTGTATAATACTTCATATTACTGCCTGTAGTATCTGTATAGACTACTGTTCATATTACGCCTGTCGTATCTGTATAGACTACTGTTCATATTATTACTGTGTACCTTATAGAATTATTACTGTGTACTGTAGACTACTGTTCATATAGCCTGTAGTATCTGTGTAGACTACTGTTCATATTACTGCCTGTAGTATCTGTGTAGACTACTGTTCATATTACTGCCTGTAGTATCTGTATAGACTACTGTTCATATTACCGCCTGTGCTACTGTTGATATATTTATGACTACTGTTATAACGTAGATAACTATATCTAGTATCTGTATAGACTACTGTTCATATTACTGCCTGTAGTATCTGTATAGACTACTGTTCATATTACTGCCTGTAGTATCTGTGTAGACTACTGTTCATATATCCTGCGTAGTATCTGCTGTTGCTACTGCCTGTAGTATATCTGTATAGACTACTGTTCATATTACTGCCTGTAGTATCTGTATAGACTACTGTTCATATTACTGCCTGTAGTATCTGTATAGACTACTGTTCATATTACTGCCTGTAGTATCTGTATAGACTACTGTTCATATTACTGCCTGTAGTATCTGTATAGACTACTGTTCATATTACTGGCTGTAGTATCTGTATAGACTACTGTTCATATTACTGCCTGTAGTATCTGTGTAGACTACTGTTCATATTACTGTTTGATCTGTGTAGACTACTGTTCATATTACTGGCTGTAGTATCTGTATAGACTACTGTTCATATTACTGCCTGTAGTATCTGTATAGACTACTGTTCATATTACTGCCTGTAGTATCTGTGTAGACTACTGTTCATATTACTGGCTGTAGTACCGTGTAGACTACTGTTCATATTACTGGCTGTAGTATCTGTATAGACTACTGTTCATATTACTGCCTGTAGTATCTGTATAGACTACTGTTCATATTACTGCCTGTAGTATCTGTGTAGACTACTGTTCATATTACTGCCTGTAGTATCTGTGTAGACTACTGTTCATATTACTGCCTGTAGTATCTGTATAGACTACTGTTCATATTACTGCCTGTAGTATCTGTGTAGACTACTGTTCATATTACTGCCTGTAGTATCTGTATAGACTACTGTTCATATTACTGCCTGTAGTATCTGTATAGACTACTGTTCATATTACTGCCTGTAGTATCTGTATAGACTACTGTTCATATTACTGCCTGTAGTATCTGTATAGACTACTGTTCATATTACTGCCTGTAGTATCTGTATAGACTACTGTTCATATTACTGCCTGTAGTATCTGTGTAGACTACTGTTCATATTACTGCCTGTAGTATCTGTATAGACTACTGTTCATATTACTGCCTGTAGTATCTGGGTGTGTCTGTGAAAGTGTTGTCATGGTAACGAATGGCCAGTGGATATGTTTATAAACATGATTTGATGTCTGTAATCAAGTTGATGAGCAACACCTGCTGAATCTGTCAGCTGTGCTGTGCTTCAGCTATTCAGAGTCCCTGAGAGCGAGCTCTCAAACAAAGCCTCACAGTGGCAAAACGATAACTGCTATCAGTCAAATGACGTGATCCTGAGCACCACAAGGCCTTTGTGAACGCATCGGTATAAAATTTATATGGATAAACGTAAAAATGTGGTCATATCAGCGATTTCAAAAAGTGGTTCGTTCAGTGTTTCGCTGGGAAATATCCAGGATTTTTAACATTGGAGCCAATGGAGAAAGATTTGGACCTCTTGTCGTTTGGAAGCTCAACCAGCCAAAAGTAAAAGGCGTATCACAAAACTGAGCAGATTTCATGAAACTAGACAAAAATACCTACGTTTTGATGTATAAATTGTGTATCACAAGTAGAAAATGTGGGCGTGAGAGCAAGTTAAGGAGAAGGGACAAAGATCATTTTTTTAAGGCTCTGTGCTCTAGCTATGATGTCATCCACTCTAAGCAGTGCAATACACACTCTGTTTAATCGATAAAATTTCCTGAAATGATCACTAAACTTAAACAGCTTTTTAAAAAAAACTGTAAAAGATATCAAACTGAAAAGCCATAGCCTGATAGCTGAATATCTTGTGAACATTTAAAAAAAACTTTTGAC
>NC_053117.1:43318763-43406263 GCF_010015445.1 Perca fluviatilis | reverse complement strand
GTCTGGTGGAGATATGCTGGCTCTATACACGCTAAAAGTCCTGATTATTAACATGGAGTCTGGTGGAGATATGCTGGCTCTATACAGCTAAAAGTCCTGATTATTGACATGGAGTCTGGTGGAGATATGCTGGCTCTATACACGCTAAAAGTCCTGATTATTGACATGGAGTCTGGTGGAGATATGCTGGCTCTATACAGCGAAAAGTCCTGATTATTTACATGGAGTCTGGTGGAGATATGCTGGCTCTATACACGCTTAAAAGTCCTGATTATTTACATGGAGTCTGGTGGAGATATGCTGGCTCTATACACGCTAAAAGTCCTGATTATTTACATGGAGTCTGGTGGAGATATGCTGGCTCTATACACGCTAAAAGTCCTGATTATTTACATGGAGTCTGGTGGAGATATGCTGGCTCTATACACACTAAAAGTCCTGATTATTAACATAGAGTCTGGTGGAGATATGCTGGCTCTATACACGCTAAAAGTCATGATTATTTACATGGAGTCTGGTGGGTTTGATGATGGTTATACATAACATAGTTTTACATCAACACCTGTGAAGCACTTCAACAGAAAAATATACCAATAAAGTTTTTACTGAAACAAAGAAAACGATCCACGTTAAAGAAAGTCTGTTTGACTTTTTATTGAAGTGAACAAATCTGACTTGATGACATCATCGCTGAGGTCACTCTCATTCTTTGGGATAAAACCATTCAAACATTCAATTAAACTTTTTTTTCACATTTAAATATCCGTGTGTGTGGAATCTGTTTCCTGTCCAGGCTCCGCCTCCTGGCCGAGGAGAGGGGAAGTCCCGCCCCTTCCTGTGTCCAGGCTGTCAGTTAAAATGTGTCGGGGAGAGAATCATAATGTTCTGATCCTGTTTGAGTTGAGCCATGAGTTACAAACATGATGTTTGTTGTTTAAAAGATCTTTTATCAGGTGAAGAAAGGCTCAGATTGTCGTAGTATCTCTTAGTTTAGTGTGACACCGCTCAGTGGACTACAACTCCCACAATATACATCACTTAGTTTAGTGTGACACCGCTCAGTGGACTACAACTCCCACAATATACATCACTTAGTTTAGTGTGACACCGCTCAGTGGACTACAACTCCCACAATATACGTCACTTAGTTTAGTGTGACACCGCTCAGTGGACTACAACTCCCACAATATACGTCACTTAGTTTAGTGTGACACCGCTCAGTGGACTACAACTCCCACAATATACATCACTTAGTTTAGTGTGACACCGCTCAGTGGACTACAACCATGCAGCACGGTGGCCTCACAGCAAGAAGGTTGTGGGTTCGAATCCAGGTCTTTCCGGGCATTTCTGTGTGTGTGTGTGTCTTTCAGCGTGTGTCTTTCTGTGTATGTGTGTGTGTGTGTGTGTGTGTATGTGTGTGTGTGTGTGTGTTTCCTCCAAGTACCCGGTGTCCCCCACCATCTAAAAACATGTACTAGGGTCTCCAGTCAGTTCCCTTGAGCAAGGCACTGGCTCAGATGTGGAGCTGGTCCCCGGGCGCTGTGATTGGCTGCCCACTGCTCCCTTGAGGGCTGGGTTAAATGCAGCTACATGTATGTGTATGTGACAATAGAGTAGCTTTAAAACTCCCACGATATCTACACCAGCTCGCTGCTAGAAACACACAAACCACCATCAAAGCTCCACTAAACATTATAAAAAGCTCCCAAAACGTTCTGAGTTCCAGCGGACGGGAGGAGACTCTCACAGGAGAGGATTCTTTCATGATTGCATCACCATAAATATTAAAACTAAAATAATAAATAAGTAAAAGTTAAGCTGTGACATCACAATCAGGGAGGAGTGCATTAAGGCAGAGACGGCGATGAGGCGTTCAGGGTCGCCTCGGAAACCTCCACAGGTTCAGTTTCCTGTTCAGTTCAGATAGGAGCACCTGTCCCAGGAGGTACCTGTCCCAGGAGGTACCTGTCCCAGGAGCACCTGTCCCAGGAGGTACCTGTCCCAGGAGCACCTGTCCCAGGGGGTACCTGTCCCAGGGGGTACCTGTCCCAGGAGGTACCTGTCCCAGGAGGTTCCTGTCCCAGGAGGTACCTGTCCCAGGAGCACCTGTCCCAGGAGTACCTGTCCCAGGAGTACCTGTCCCAGGAGTACCTGACCCAGGAGCACCTGTTGACGTATCAGGTGTCCCAGGTATGTGTCATGGGGGGTCAGGTGTGTGTCAGGTGTCCAAGGTGTGTCCCGGGTGTGTGTCAGGTGTGTGTCAGGGGGTCAGGTGTGTGTCAGGTGTGTGTCAGGTGTCCCAGGTGTCCCAGGTGTGTCCCAGGTGTGTGTCAGGGTGTCAGGTGTGTGTCAGGTGTCCCAGGTGTCCCAGGTGTGTCCCAGGTGTGTGTCAGGGTTGTCAGGTGTGTGTCAGGTGTCCCAGGTGTCCCAGGTGTGTCCCAGGTGTGTGTCAGGGTGTCAGGTGTGTGTCAGGTGTCCCAGGTGTGTCCCAGGTGTGTGTCAGGGTGTCAGGTGTGTGTCAGGTGTCCCAGGTGTCCCAGGTGTGTCCCAGGTGTGTGTCAGGGTGTCAGGTGTGTGTCAGGTGTGTGTCAGGGGGTCAGGTGTGTGTCAGGGGGTCAGGTGTGTGTCAGGTGGGTCAGGTGTGTGTCAGGGGGTCAGGTGTGTGTCAGGGGGTCAGGTGTGTGTCAGGGGGTCAGGTGTGTGTCAGGTGGGTCAGGCGTCCAGCGGCAGTTTGACGAAGGCGATGGCAGCGAGCTCCTTACAAAACTCCTCGAGCACGATGAGTCCTCTCAGCAGAGTCAGGTGATCCAGTCTGACACACACACACACACACACACACACACACACACACACACACACACACACACACACACACACACACACACACACACACACACACACACACACACACACACACACACACACACACACACACACACACGTTAAAAGTCTGAGTTTAATATGAATTTGTTTAAATTCTGCATCCATAGAGTCCATGTTGCTCTGATGATAATCAGCTGCACGTTATCTCACTAACTCTGGTTCTGGTTGGTCAGACAGACAGACAGACAGACAGACAGACAGACAGACAGACAGACAGACAGACAGACAGACAGACAGGCAGTTACCCAGTGTTGTGGTTTAGTCCCAGCAGATGTCTCCTGGCGTTCAGCAGTCTGTCTGACAGGTTAGAAACAGGCTGGATCCTCTGCATCAACTCTCCTATTAACTGAGAGAGAGACAGACAGACAGTCACACAGACGAGTTAACTTAATCAAACGTCACAGTTTCACAATAAAAGAGAGAAAACAGAGACAGGCTGATGATGGTCTGCTCCAGTCTGGTGCAGTGAGACAGGTGTCTGTCTGTCTGTCGGTGTGTGTCTGCCTGTCTGTCTGTGTGTGTGTGTCTGCCTGTCTGTCTGCCTTCCTTCCTTCCTGTCTGTCTGTATGTGTGTGTCTGTCTGTCTGCCTGCCTGTGTGTCTGCCTGTGTGTCTGTCTCACCCTGATGAGGACAGAGAAGAGCGACCTGGAGCAGGGAGACAGGCTGATGTAGGGGTCCAGCAGGTATTCCTGCAGCAGCGGGTGGCTGAAGGCCGACAGTCGGGACAGAACAGCAGTCAGCTTCAGGTTGACCTCATAGGGCTGGAACACACACACACACACACACACACACAACAAACAAAACAACACACACCACTCCCACCATACACCACCCCCAACCTTACCAAATAAAAAATACCAATAATAATCAATAATAACACAATCAATAATAACACAATAATATATCACATCATATAATATCATCATCAATAACAATACACATTAATCATATAACCCATTAATATATTAATACACAATACAAACCAATAATCACTATCTATCATCAATTATATCACATCAAAAATATAATCAATAATAATACATAAAAATAAAAAACAATCATATCAATATAATACATCAATAATATATATACACAATACATAACACACACAATCAAATAAATACATCTATCATACCTACCATCATCACTTATCATATCATATATATCATTCATCATCATCATATATATAATATAAATAACTATATCATATATCATATCATATATATATCATCAATACTTAATACCATTATCAACCACTCAACCATCACACACACACACACAACACAACATACACACTAACACATACACACATAATAATCACACAACACACACACACACACACCAACAAAACAAAACTAATAATAATATACATAATAATAACCAATAACAACATACAACAATCAACACAATACAACTAATAATAATTCAATATAATATAACAACATAACAATATAATATAAATCATAATAATACATAACACACCATAATATAATACAAATATCAATATAATAATCACACACTACATAAATAAAAAACAGACAGACAGAAAACAGACAGACAAACAAACACATATCATCATCACTATCAACATCACACACACCATAATAATAATACCACAACAACACACAATAATAATAACAATAATACAATAATACACATACACATATCACACCAATACCAAACACCAATAATAACACACACACAATAATAATACTTCAACTACCCCTCACAACAACAATACATCACACTAATAATATCAAATCAATACCCAACACAACACCAATACAATAATATATAACACAACTACACATTACAATACACAAAAACACACACATAACAATAATATAAACCAAATAAAACACATCAATACACTAATAAACATATCATCATCATCATCAAATCATCAATAAAATTGATAGCATAAATATTAACATCATTAATATTAACAACATTATCATATCATTATCAAGTATCACACACAAAAAGCCACAATGTTGAGAGAGAGAACGCTTTTGCTGTGTGTGACTTCATACTGTGTGTGTGTGTGTGTGTGTGTGTGTGTGTGTGTGTGGTGTGTGTGTGTGTGTACGTGTGTGTACGTGTGTGTGTGTGTGATGTGTCTGTCTACCTGCTCCAGGACGCGTCCCAGCCGGTCAAACAGAACTTTGAGCAGATGACCCTCGAAGAACTCCCCCCCCACACCTGGGGAGGGAGGGGGGGGAGCGATCGGCCAATCCCAGGACAGAGAGAGAGACTGGCACTCTGTCACCTGCAGGAGGACAACACTAAGTAAAGTCAACAACACTACAAACAACAGGATCAATCAGATCAACAAGATCAATAAGATCAACAGATCAATACAATCAATGAGATCAACAGATCAATACAATCAATGAGATCAACAGATCAATACAATCAATGAGATCAACAGATCAATACAATCAATGAGATCAACAGATCAATACAATCAATAAGATCAACAGATCAATACAATCAATGAGATCAACCAGATGAAGAGATGAAGACAGTGGTTAGCTGAGAGGTTCTGCAGACTACAGTCAGTTAGTATCTTAGACTTTGTCTCGTTCATATGTTCTGACACCCAGAGTTTAAATGGTACTCATTGTTTTCATACATTCAATTCAATGTTATTGTGTGTGTCTCTGTGTGTGTGTCTGTGTCTGTGTCTCTGTGTGTGTCTGTGTCTGTGTGTGTGTGTGTGTGTGTGTGTGTGTGTGTGTGTGTGTGTGTGTGTGTGCTGACCAGTGTGTGAGCATCGTGGACGTACGACTCGTAGCCTCCCTCCTGCAGCAGCTGAGCTGATCGAACCTGAACAGGAACTAAACACAGAAAGCTAAACAAACAAACACACACACACACACACACACACACACACACACACACACACACACAAACACAAACAATAACAACACACACACACAGGGCAATTTTCACAAACTCTTCTGTTAACTTCTCACCATGTTGCCAGTTGTATAGGTGGGTTGTGTGGATGTGAGATGTGTGAAGGTATATTCTGGATCTTATTGGCTGTGTGATGTAATAACAATAATAAAGCAACAGCTGATGACAGGCTGTGGTATGTTCATATATGTCTTTGTATTGTGTAACTGTGTGTCTATGTGTGTGTGTCTGTGTGTTACCTGTTGACGACGTCAGCAGCTGATCCCAGACCAGAGGGAGGAGGAAGCTGACTGTCTGACAACGACAAGCTGTCAGAGAAGAACGGGTCCTCCTCCAGACCACTAGGACACACACACACACACACACACACACACACACACACACAAACACACACACACACAAAACACAATAACATCACACACAATACACAAAAAAAAAAAAAAAAAAATATCAATAAATATGAGTCAAAACGGTATGCTGGGAAGAGGTATACAGAAAAGGCACAAGACTTTACAAGACTTTAGGAAACAGGTGTTCATGTCCTGAAGAAGTTAAGGAGAAAACACAAGACTTTCACCCAGGAAACAGGTGTTCTGTCCTATACCGAAGTTAAGGAGAAAACACAAGACTTTCACCCAGGAAACAGGTGTTCATGTCCTGAAGAAGTTAAGGAGAAAACACAAGACTTTCACCCAGGAAACAGGTGTTCATGTCCTGAAGAAGTTAAGGAGAAAACACAAGACTTTCACCCAGGAAACAGTGGTCATGTCCTGAAGAAGTTAAGGAGAAAACACAAGACTTTCACCCAGGAAACAGGTGTTCATGTCCTGAAGAAGTTAAGGAGAAAACACAAGACTTTCACCCAGGAAACAGGTGTTCATGTCCTGAAGAAGTTAAGGAGAAAACACAAGACTTTCACCCAGGAAACAGGTGTTCATGTCCTGAAGAAGTTAAGGAGAAAACACGAGACTATCACCCAGGAAACAGGTGTTCATGTCCTGGAAGAAGTTAAGGAGAAAACACAAGACTTTCACCCAGGAAACAGGTGTTCATGTCCTGAAGAAGTTAAGGAGAAAACACAAGACTTTCACCCAGGAAACAGGTGTTCATGTCCTGAAGAAGTTAAGGAGAAAACACGAGACTATCACCCAGGAAACAGGTGTTCATGTCCTGGAAGAAGTTAAGGAGAAAACACAAGACTTTCACCCAGGAAACAGGTGATCATGTCCTGAAGAAGTTAAGGAGAAAACACAAGACTTTCACCCAGGAAACAGGTGTTCATGTCCTGAAGAAGTTAAGGAGAAAACACGAGACTTTCACCCAGGAAACAGGTGTTCATATCCTGGAAGAAGTTAAGGAGAAAACGAGCCTTTCACCCAGGAAACAGGTGTTCATGTCCTGAAGAAGTTAAGGAGAAAACACAAGACTTTCACCCAGGAAACAGGTGTTCATGTCCTGAAGAAGTTAAGGAGAAAACACGAGACTTTCACCCAGGAAACAGGTGTTCATGTCCTGAAGAAGTTAATGAGAAAACACGAGACTTTCACCCAGGAAACAGGTGTTCATGTCCTGAAGAAGTTAAGGAGAAAACACAAGACTTTCACCCAGGAAACAGGTGATCATGTCCTGGAGAAGTTAAGGAGAAAACACAAGACTTTCACCCAGGAAACAGGTGTTCATGTCCCGAAGAAGTTAAGGAGAAAACACAAGACTTTCACCCAGGAAACAGGTGTTCATGTCCTGAAGAAGTTAAGGAGAAAACACAAGACTTTCTTTCACCCAGGAAACAGGTGTTCATGTCCTGAAGAAGTTAAGGAGAAAACACAAGACTTTCACCCAGGAAACAGGTGATCATGTCCTGGAGAAGTTAAGGAGAAAACACAAGACTTTCACCCAGGAAACAGGTGTTCATGTCCTGAAGAAGTTAAGGAGAAAACACAAGACTTTCACCCAGGAAACATGTGATCATGTCCTGAAGAAGTTAAGGAGAAAACACAAGACTTTCACCCAGGAAACATGTGATCATGTTCTGGAGAAGTTGAAACGAGCTCTGTAGTCGGCTGTAGCTGCCGTCACGTGACCGGCCGGCGGCCACCTCATTTCATAGGATATCAAAGGAATTGTTAAGCAAACATTTTCGTACGATATCAACGAACCCGTTCATAACCAATCCATTCATAATAATCTCTAACAAGCAGAAAACAAGCTGAAAGAATCCCTGCAGACTCTCTAACAACTCCTGCCATCAGGGAGAAGAGTCTGTGTGCCCAGATGTAAAACTAACAGACTGAAGTTATCCTTCATCCCAACGTCCATCACACTGATCAACTCCAACTGGTAATATTAGCCCAGCAGAGCAGCCAGCACTTTAGTTATTACAGTTAACTCTCAGGCTGTCGTGTTGTCCTTTTTTATTAGTATTTCTTTTATTATTTCAGGACAATGCACATTTGATGAACATGTAGAACAGTACATGTAAAAGTGCCAGATTGTAGCCCAAAGGCTAATTTCCATCTGTAGTCCATTTAGCAGCTAGAAATTACAATAAAAAGGACAAAATATATACACTAGTAACATTTCCTATATAAAACAGAGTAAAACAGGACGAAAGAAAAGAAAAACAGAACAATTCATCAGTAAATGTTAAAACAGACACAACATACATATGCTCTACTGATCTAATACTGTACAGCATACAAGTAGAGGTGACCCATG
Source organism: Perca fluviatilis (assembly GCF_010015445.1). NCBI lineage: Eukaryota > Metazoa > Chordata > Actinopteri > Perciformes > Percidae > Perca > Perca fluviatilis. The sequence goes on along the minus strand of NC_053117.1, from coordinate 43,397,739 downwards.
CTTGGTTAGCTCCAAGACAAAATATATACAGTAATAACATGTGTTATATAAAACAGGGAAAAACAAAAATGACAGAAAAACAAACAAGACAATTCATTAGTAAGTGTGAAGACGAAGACGCAATTCATGAGCACACTCTACTGGGCTGATACGGTACAGCATGCAGTCAGAGGTGATTACACGTTTGGTTAGCTCTAAGCCACACCTTTACCTGGCTCTTACAGGTGTCCAGAGTGGGACAATCCATTATAGGTGGGGGTAGTGTGTTCCATAATGCACTACCTTTAATAGATAATCCGTTATGGCTAAAAGAAGTTTTTCTAAGAGGAACCTCACAGTCCCGGTTTACAACAGCTCTAGTAATCTGTGTCCTATAGGACGCTGTGTTGATCTCATGTTTATGTTGATTTGATTTTAGAATGTTTTTCTGTGACATGTTTATGCTGTGAACAGATTGTAGCTCTATGTCCAAGACAAACTTCCCTTTGGGGACAATAAAGTGTCTTCTATTCTATCTCTACTTTATTACGGTAACTCTCGGCTACAGCAGAACATTATCTAAAGGCCCAGACACACCGAGCCGATGATCGGCCGTCTGACAGTCTGGCGAGGTCGGTGACTCCAGTCTGTTCGGTGTGTTCTGTGCCGTCGTCAGTCTGAGGGGCCGTCGGCCTTCATTTGGGCTGATTTGACTTGTATAATCGGGGGGGCAGGCAGTCAGACTCAACGACCCATCTGATTGGTGGAGAGCTAACCCGGAAACAGGAAGTGGGATGAGCGTGACTAGTCTCCCAAAATCTGATGAAAATCTTTTAAACTGACCTTTGTTGATCTGAAATGAAGACAGATTCAGAAGCTACACACACACACACACACACACACACACACACACACACACACACACACACACACACACACACACAGAGACACACATAGACACACACACACACACACACAGAGACACACACACACACCAGAGACACACACACACACACACACACACACACAGAGACACACACACACACACACAGAGAACACACACACACACACACACAGAGACACACACACACACACACACAGAGACACACACACACACACACACACACAGAGACACACACACACAGAGACACACACACACAGAGACACACACACACACACAGAGACACACACACACACACACAGGACACACACACACACACACACACACACACACACACACACACAGAGACACACACACACACACACACACACACACACACACAGAGACACACACACAGAGACACACACACACACACAGAGACACACACACACACACACAGAGACACACACACACACACACACACACACACACACACACACACACACACACACACACACACACACACACACACACACACACACACACACACACACACACACCTATTTCTCTCTTCAGAGAAATAGGTGTTTTCAGAAACAAGTTCCGGTGAACTATTTTAGTACGATATGAGATCGTGTTCTGAACGAGACGCCATGACAGTCTGGCTTTGAGATTCAGGAGAAACCAGACCCCATGTGACACGTTTTCATTTCCGGTTTAAATTTGTTGTATTACGTCTCACGGACATGCAGAACGTGCACTCAAGTCGGCGTCTCTTCGGTGTATTCTGAGGAACTTTCTGGACCTCGGGGAGACTGATCAGTCACACTGGCTCTACTGCTGCCGAGGGTCGGCCGTCTGGTTGGTGTGTCTGGGGGCCTTTAAATGTATTTTAAAGCTGTAACCGTGCAGTGGTGGGTCTCACCTGGTCTGACATGTGGTCTCACCTGGTCTGAGATGTGGTCTCACCTGGTCTGAGATGAGGTCTCACCTGGTCTGAGATGTGGTCTCTACTGGTCTGAGATGTGGTCTCACATGGTCTGACATGTGGTCTCACCTGGTCTGAGATGTGGTCTGAGATGTGGTCTCACCTGGTCTGAGATGTGGTCTGAGATGTGGTCTCACCTGGTCTGAGATGTGGTCGCAGCGCTGCAGCAGCAGCTCCGTCAGCGAGGGCGTCCTCAGCAGGAAGTCAACCAGCTGATCCAGCAGAGAACAGGAAGTGACCAGTCTGACAGTCGCACACAGGACCGAGGTGGAGACCAGCACCTGCTGCTCACACCTGGAACACACACACACATACACAGACACACACAGACACACACACACACACACACACACACAAACACTAAACTTCTGCTGTGTGCCACTTTTTTGCCAAAAATAGTGTATCTCAACATGCAGATTTGGGCGGCCCCCCACAGCAGTGCACTAGGTTCAGTCACATAGGGGGTCCATAGTCATGTGACGGGACTCAGGGCTGTTTGGTCACAAACATAGAAAAGTGCTGAAAACGTTTAAATGTGATGCAGCTACCCACGATTTGTGTAATATTTTATTATTTAATTATTGTTTAAAGGAATCTATACCAAATGGGGGTTGGGGGTTGGGAGGGGGGTTGGGGGTTGGGAGGGGGTACTTACGTGTGCAGCAGTTGAGGCTGAAGAACGTCCAACAACCAGAGCTGATGAACACACTGAGCTAGCTTCACTGCTAACACCTGCTAAATTGAAATATTTCGTTAGAAAAATCTGAATATGTGTGTGTGTGTGTGTGTGTGTGTGTGTGTGTGTGTGTGTGTGTGTGTGTGTGTGTGTGTGTGAGTGTGTGTGTGTGTGTGTCTGTGTATGTGTGTGTGTCTGTCTATGTGAGTATATATGTGTGTATGTATGTGTGTGTGTCTATGTGTGTCTAATGTGAGTATATGTGTGTGTGTGTGTATGTCTATGTGTGTATGTGTGTGTGTGTGTGTGTGTGTACCTGAGGGGCTTCTCTCATAAGCTGATCCAGGAAGTCCAACCAGGAGAAGAAGCTGGTCATGTGATCAGAAGCTGGCGCCTCTGACTGCAGATCAGCGCTGCAGAGAGAAGACAGCTGTCAGCAGGACTGATTCTGCTGGTGTGTTCAGGTACAACATCCAAACTCCTCTGCTAGTTACCGTTTGGGGTGAGTACGTGTTGTTCAGCTCATTTTAGCTTCACAGATTTTAGACAATAAGAAAAACTTCAAATTCAACCAAAAATTTAACAAAATGAACCAAGAAACATGATTAGAACCAAACTGTGGATTTTGTGAACCACCCCTGGTCTGTGTTCAGTGTTTGTGTGTGTGTATATATATATATATATATATATATATATATATATATATATATATATATATATATATATATATACATATATATATATATATATATATGTGTTGTGTGTGTGTATATATATATATATATATATGTGTGTGTTGTGTGTGTGTACGCGTGTGCGTGTTTGTGTGCATGTTTGTGATTGTGTGTGTGTGTGTGTGTGTGAATGTGTGCGTGTATGTCTGTTTGTGCATGCGTGCGTGTGTGTGTGCGTGTGTGTGTGTGTGTGTGAATGTGTGCGTGTATGTCTGTGTGTGCATGCGTGCGTGTGTGTGTGTTGTGTGTGTGTGTGTGTGTGTGTGTGTGTGTGTGTGTGTGTGTGTGTGTGTGTGTGTGTGTGTGTGTGTGTGTGTGTGTGTGTGTGTGTGTGTGTGTGTGTGTGTGTGTACCTCCAGGGTGTGCGTGTCCAGTTCTGCAGCTCTGCAGGATCGAGCCCCTCCAGAGGCAGCAGGGAGTAAAGCTGCTGCAGCCTCCCAGCCAGCAGCTCTCCTAGCTGGGTGTGATGAGACAGAAACTCCCCTGAAGAGTCTGACTGAAGAGAAGCCAGCAGCAGGAGACACTCGTGGGCCGTCAGACACACCACCCGCCTCTGAGGAGACACAGGTATCCAGAACCGTGGTCACACATCACTACAATACATCACTTAACAAGCAGCCTGCGGGGACTGGAGAGGGGCTGAGAAGTGTCCATGTGGATCTCTTAATCAGAGAAAAGGATTCATTCAGGCGATGATTTAACACGAGGAGACGAATCAGCAATGAACCAACTGGCCCACCTTACTCATTACTCACGTTCAGATGAGCTAAAGGTCTCAGGACAGTATTAGAGTTACTTTTAAACAGAGGAATTGGGCCTCTGTCGTAGTGACTGTAAACGGATCGGTCCGTAGTCGTAGTCGCTGTAAACGGACCGGTCCGTAGTCGTAGTGACTGTAAACGGACCGGTCCGTAGTCGTAGTGACTGTAAATGGACCGGTCCGTAGTCGTAGTTACTGTAAATGGACCGGTCCGTAGTCGTAGTTGCTGTAAATGGACCGGTCCGTAGTCGCAGTGACTGTAAATGGACCGGTCCGTAGTCGTAGTTGCTGTAAATGGACCGGTCCGTAGTCGTAGTGACTATAAATGGACCGGTCCGTAGTCGCAGTGACTGTAAATGGACCGGTCCGTAGTCGTAGTGGCTGTAAATGGACCGGTCCGTAGTCGTAGTGGCTGTAAATGGACCGGTCCGTAGTCGTAGTGACTGTAAATGGACCGGTCCGTAGTCGTAGTGGCTGTAAATGGACCGGTCCGTAGTCATAGTGACTGTAAATGGACCGGTCCGTAGTCGCAGTGACTGTAAATGGACCGGTCCGTAGTCATAGTGACTGTAAATGGACCGGTCTGTAGCTGAAGTGAACCAGTTAACTGACCTGACTGTTGGTGAGCTGCAGCAGAACCGATAGCAGGCCCCTCTCTGATTGGACTGGGCTGCAGGGAGATGATTCCTGTGACTCTGTGCTGTGATTGGAGGCCTGTATGCAGGGCTGTGATTGGTCAGAGGCTGGTGTCCTGGCTGCTGGTTGGTCCACAAACTGAAAGCATAAAGAGAGTGACGGATGAAGGTCGATAGAAGTGACAGAAACACTCACTTCCTGTCAGTGAAGCCGCCGGTTACCTCTAAGACGTATCTGAGCGCGTGCGGATCCTGTTTCACTCTGGAGCAGACGGCCAATAAGAACTGAGCTTCCTCCTTCTCTGTCAGGGAACCAGGAAGTGCACAGAGACGAATCAGCTTCTGGGGGCGGAGCAGAGATGATGTAAGATAGTGACATCATCAAAACACTGCACAATGTTTCCAGTCTGTCTCTAGATAAATCCAGAGATGCTTTCAGTCTCCATCATTTATACGGTATTTACCTCCACCAAGAAGCTCATGTTTTCAGTTCTGTCTCTCTGTGTCTATATGTTTATATCTGTCTTTGTCTATCTGTCTCTCTCTCTCTCTGTCTGTCTGTCTCTCTGTGTCTGTATGTTTGTCTGTGTCTGTCTCTGTCTGTCTCTTTGTCTGTCTGTCTGTCTGTCTCTCTCTCTGTTTCTGTCTATCTGTCTCTCTGCCTGTCTGTATGTCTGTATCTCTCTGCTTGTCTGTCTGTATCTGTCTCTCTGCTTGTCTGTCTGTATCTGTCTCTCTGCTTGTCTGTCTGTCTGTGTCTGTCTGTATCTCTCTGCCTGTCTGTCTGTCTGAAGTGATTTAAACTAACAGGTGTGGTGTTTTCTACCTGAACAGGTTTGTAGACGCTGACGAGCTGCAGCAGAGGCTTCTGCATCTGAGACAGGAACTTAGAGAAGAAGAGAAGCACCTGCTGCACCATTCCTGGGGGGTACTGGGGGGGGGAGAGAGATGTAAACATGAGAGGGAACCATGCTGGGGGGGTACTGAGGGAGAGATGTAAACATGAGAGGGAACCATGCCGGGGGGGTACTGACCTGTCTCTCTTAGTTACCTGTTATAGTTACGCTGTTATAGTTCTAGACTGCCGGGGGACTTCCTTCCTTTGACACACTGAGCTGCTCTCTCCTCTCCCTTCCTATTACTATTACTATTACTATTACTATTTGTGTGCAGCCCGTCCCAGAAATGCTTGTTACTAATCCTAGCTTCTGGGGAGTTTACTCCCCGGAGTCCTTATGTTTTTCCCCCAGCGTATTTCCTTGGAGAACGTTGGCACCAAGATCCTGGTCGCAGCTGTCGCCGTGGTCCTGCTGCACTCCCTGCTGAGCTCAGCGGTGCCCTGCAATGTCATGCTGCGTCCTGCTGAACCCTGCAGCTTCCTGCTGAACCCTGCAGCTTCCCGCTACATCCAGTCACTGTTCCATTATTAATGTGACTACTATCGCCACTGTTCATCACACCCCCAACCGGCTCGTCAGACACCGCCTACCAAGAGCCTGGGTCTGTCCCAGGTTTCTTCCCAAGAGGGAGTTTTTCCTCGCCACTGTCGCACTGCTTGCTCTTGAGGGAATTACTGGAATTGTTGGAATTGTTGGGGCTTTGTAAATTATAGAGTGTGGTCTAGACCTACTCTATCTGTAAAGTGTCTCGAGATAACTTATGTTATGATTTGATACTATAAATAACATTGAATTGAATTGAATTGAATTGGGGGAGAAACGGGACCATGCCTGGGGGTACTGAGGGGAGAGAGATGTAAACATGAGAGGAACCATGCTGGGGGTACTGGGGAGAGAGATGTAAACATGAGAGGGAACCATGCTGGGGGGTACTGGGGGGAGAGATGTAAACATGAGAGGAACCATGCTGGGGGTACTGAGGGGGGAGAGATGTAAACATGAGAGGGAACCATGCTGGGGGGTACTGGGGGGAGGAGAGATGTAAACATGAGAGGGAACCATGCTGGGGGTACTGAGGGGAGAGAGATGTAAACATGAGAGGAAACCATGCTGGGGGGTACTGGGGGAGAGATGTAAACATGAGAGGGAACCATGCTGGGGGGTACTGGGGGAGAGGATGTAAACATGAGAGGGAACCATGCTGGGGGGGTACTGGGGGAGAGAGATGTAAACATGAGAGGGAACCATGCTGGGGTACTGAGGGGAGAGAGATGTAAACATGAGAGGGAACCATGCTGGGGGGGTACTGGGGGGGAGAGAGATGTAAACATGAGAGGAACCATGCTGGGGGGTACTGGGGGGAGAGAGATGTAAACATGAGAGGAAACCATGCTGGGGGTACTGGGGGGAGAGAGATGTAAACATGAGAGGGGAACCATGCTGGGGGTACGGGGGGAGAGGGTAAACATGAGAGGAACCATGCTGGGGGGTACTGAGGGGAGAGGGTGTAAACATGAGGAGGGAACCATGCTGGGGGGTGCTGGGGGGAGAGAGATGGGCTACATGAGGAGGGAACCATGCTGGGGGTACTGAGGGGGGAGAGATGTAAACATGAGGAGGGAACCATGCTGGGCAAGGTACTTGCAGGAATGCTGGGGGTACTGGGGGGAGAGATGTAAACATGAGAGGGAACCATGCTGGGGGGGTCTGAGGGGGGAGAGAGATGTAAACATGAGAGGGAACCATGCTGGGGGGTACTGAGGGGGGGAGAGAGATGTAAACATGAGAGGGAACCATGCTGGGGGGTACTGGAGGGGGGAGAGAGATGTAAACATAGAGGGAACCATGCTGGGGGGTACTGGGGGGGAGAGATGTAAACATGAGAGGGAAACCATGCTGGGGGGTACTGAGGGGGAGAGATGTAAACATGAGAGGGGAACCATGCTGGGGGGGTACTGGGGGGGGGAGAGATGTAAACATGAGAGGGAACCATGCTGGGGGGTACTGAGGGGGGAGAGTAAACATGAGAGGGAACCATGCTGGGGACTGAGGGGGGAGATGTAAACATGAGAGGGAACCATGCTGGGGGTACTGAGGGGGAGAGGTAAACACGAGAGGGAACCATGCTGGGGGTACGGGGGAGAGATGTAAACATGAGAGGGAACCATGCTGGGGGTACTCTGGAGGGGGGAGAGAGATGTAAACATGAGAGGGAACCATGCTGGGGGTACTGAGGGGAGATGTAAACATGAGAGGGAACCATGCTGGGGGGTACTGGGGGGGAGAGGGTAAACATGAGAGGGAACCATGCTGGGGGGTACTGAGGGGGAGGATGTAAACATGAGAGGAACCATGCTGGGGGGAATTGGGGGGGGAGAGATGTAAACATGAGAGGGAAACCATGCTGGGGGTACTGGGGGGAGAGATGTAAACATGAGAGGGAACCATGCTGGGGGTACTGGGGGAGAGATGTAAACATGAGAGGGAACCATGCTGGGGGGTACTGAGGGGGAGAATAAACATGAGAGGGAACCATGCTGGGGGGTACTGAGGGGGAGAGGATGTAAACATGAGAGGGAACCATGCTGGGGAAACTGGGGGGAGAGATGTAAACATGAGAGGGAACCATGCTGGGGGGTACTGGGGGGGAGATGTAAACATGAGAGGGAACCATGCTGGGGGTACTCTGAGGGGAGAGATGTAAACATGAGAGGGAACCATGCTGGGGGTACTGAGGGGGGAGAGATGTAAACATGAGAGGGAACCATGCTGGGGGGTACTGAGGGAGAGATGTAAACATGAGAGGGAACCATGCTGGGGGTACTGAGGGGGAGATGTAAACAGGAGGGGAACCATGCTGGGAGATAGTAGGAGAGATGTAAACATGAGAGGGAACCATGCTGGGGGTACTGAGGGAGAGATGTAAACATAGAGAGGGAACCATGCTGGGGGGTACTGAGGGGGAGAGATGTAAACATAAGGAGAGGGAACCATGCCGGGGGTACTGAGGGGAGAGATGTAACGAGAGGGAACCATGCTGGGGGGTACTGAGGGGGAGATGTAAACATGAGAGGGAACCATGCTGGGGGGTACTGAGGGAGAGATGTAAACATGAGAGGGAACCATGCTGGGGGGTACTGAGGGAGAGATGTAAACATGAGAGGGAACCATGCTGAGGGGTACTGGGGGGGGGGTCTGTTGTTACCTGAGCTTTTCCCAGAGTGCAAAGCGTCTCCAGCAGTTTGTGTTGCAGCAGATACTCCAGACAGGCTCCGGTCTCCTCCACCGCTGGCTGAACAACAACAACAACAACAACAACAACAACAACAACAACATATCCATCAATACATCCATCAGTACACTAATCATTACATTAATCATTACATTAGGACTGGAACTAAATTGGAAATGTGGAAAAACTTACAAAACAGAAAAGAGCAGGAGAAGTCCAGATCTCTTTAGGATCCCAGCAGACCCCCAAACTAAAACATAAAAAGTCTCCACGCTCCACAACGAAAACTAAACTTAGGTTAGCTTAAAGGTGCCCTATGAGTTCCTGCATGGTTTCACTAATATTAAAGGTGCCCTATGAGTTCCTGCATGGTTTCACTAATATTAAAAAGGTGCCCTATGAGTTTCTGCATGGTTTCACTAATATTAAAAAGGTGCCCTATGAGTTTCTGCATGGTTTCACTAATATTAAAGGTGCCCTATGAGTTCCTGCATGGTTTCACTAATATTAAAGGTGCCCTATGAGTTCCTGCATGGTTTCACTAATATTAAAAAGGTGCCCTATGAGTTCCTGCATGGTTTCACTAATATTAAAAGGTGCCCTATGAGTTCCTGCATGGTTTCACTAATATTAAAAAGGTGCCCTATGAGTTCCTGCATGGTTTCACTAATATTAAAAAGGTGCCCTATGAGTTCCTGCATGGTTTCACTAATATTAAAGGTGCCCTATGAGTTCCTGCATGGTTTCACTAATATTATTAAAGGTGCCCTATGAGTTCCTGCATGGTTTCACTAATATTAAAAGGTGCCCTATGAGTTCCTGCATGGTTTCACTAATATTAAAAGGTGCCCTATGAGTTCCTGCATGGTTTCACTAATATTAAAAGGTGCCCTATGAGTTCCTGCATGGTTTCACTAATATTAAAGGTGCCCTATGAGTTCCTGCATGGGTCCACATAATATTAAAAAGGTGCCCTATGAGTTCCTGCATGGTTTCACTAATATTAAAAGGTGCCCTATGAGTTCCTGCATGGTTTCACTAATATTAAAAGGTGCCCTATGAGTTCCTGCATGGTTTCACTAATATTAAAAAGGTGCCCTATGAGTTCCTGCATGGTTTCACTAATATTAAAGGTGCCCTATGAGTTCCTGCATGGTTTCACTAATATTAAAAGGTGCCCTATGAGTTCCTGCATGGTTTCACTAATATTAAAAAGGTGCCCTATGAGTTCCTGCATGGTTTCACTAATATTAAAGGTGCCCTATGAGTTCCTGCATGGGTCCACTAATATTAAAAAGGTGCCCTATGAGTTCCTGCATGGTTTCACTAATATTAAAAGGTGCCCTATGAGTTCCTGCATGGTTCTACTAATATTAAAAAGGGTGCCCTATGAGTTCCTGCATGGTTTCACTAATATAAAAAGGTGCCCTATGAGTTCCTGCATGGTTTTACTAATATTAAAAGGTGCCCTATGAGTTCCTGCATGGTTTCACTAATATTAAAGGTGCCCTATGAGTTCCTGCATGGTTTCACTAATATTAAAGGTGCCCTATGAGTTCCTGCATGGTTTCACTAATATTAAAGGTGCCCTATGAGTTCCTGCATGGTTTCAGCGCGATTTCATTTTAGTCTTAAATTGTAGGCATCTCTCCATGATCCGCTAGTTGCCTGGCCCCTGAACACACCGTGAAACAGCCCGGTCTCAGGAGACAACACAGGGCTCGCAAATGTCAAACAGACACTAGGGGCACAGGCTGTGCACCGAAATACAACAAACCACGTTCCAGCCAATCACAGACAAGATGTTTGGGGGAGGGGGGGGTTAGTGACAGTTAGTCAGTAAAGCCTGTTTTATGGTCGTGTGGAGATGTGAGTGAGTGAGTGTGTCTGTGTGTGTGTGTGTGTGTGTGTGTGTGTGTGTGTGTGTGTGTGTTTGTCTTAACCGCAAAGCGCTTTAACATAGTACAGGACCATTCACCATTCACATGAAACGCAACGCTACCACGCCACAGCCGAGCGGTGACGTCAGGCTACGGCGATTCTACGCAGAACCATAAAACGGCCTTTAGAGTGGCGGTTAGTCAGTCAGTAACGACAGTTACAGAAACATGGGGGGCGAGCTTGCTCGGTTCTGTTTGGCAGTTACTTGTAACGTCAACAGAAGTGACGTCATGCAGGAACTCATAAAGCACCTTTAATAGTCAATCTTTGAATTTTATTATTGTGTGTAACTCCGACTGGGCTCCAGGGAATCACGGCCTGTAAGCGTGGTGAAGAAGTGTGGAGAACTGGACTAATCCGGTTCTGTAAACAATGGAAGACTAAGAAGACTGTGTGCCACTGGCTGAAAGCCTAGAGAGGCTCTGAACAGACACTGGGGATTGGCAGCGCTACGCTGGTTTGAAAGGCAGTCTGGCGGTGCGTTTGTGGCGCGGGGCGTGTGTGGTTAAAGGCAGCGATCACCAGCTGATGTACATGGTCAGAGGGAGGATATCAGGGCGAAGGCAGATCCCCGATCAGTTAAAACATGCCAATCCGATCTGGACATCCCTAGTTATTATATAATATATATATTTATATAGTTTACTATTTATACTGTGTATGAAGTTACCTGCTGCTTCTCCTCGTAAACCAGGATGTCCAACATCTGTCTGAGACGCCACGGGATCTCTGTCTGTCTGACAGGACGACTGTCATCTACACAGACAGACAGACAGACAGACAGACAGACAGACAGACAGACAGACAGACAGACAGACAGACAGACAGACAGACAGACACACACACACACACACACAGCAGGTGAATGGGTGAATGTGATTGGCTGATCAGATTAATCAGGTTATATATAGGTCACCTGTGGTCTGGATGTAATAACTGGTTACTGCTTTCCAATGATCGACGAAAGACTCCAACAGGTCGACTGTCGGCTCCCTCTGAGAGAGAGACAGACAGACAGGTTAGACAGACAGAAAGGTAGAGGGACAGACAGACATACAGGTAGAGAGAGACAGACAAATTCAACATTTGTCTCATTTTCATATTTCCAATGTTTAAACGGATGAAAGAGTGACGTCATAAACATGTTGATCTGGGCTAAGAGCATATAAATATAAATATATATATTTATATTTATTTTAGGGGCAGATTGTTATGTCTTTATTACTTTGTACCTGCTATGCATTACATGTCACGTGCCAGCCTGTTTCAAGTCCTCAACCATCATCCCTGTTCCCAAGAAGCCAAGGACCACAGGACCTAACGACTTCAGACCCGTCGCCCTGACCTCTGTGGTTATGAAGTCCTTTGAGCTCCTTGTGCTTTCACACCTCAAAGCCATCACCGACCCCCTCCTAGACCCCCTCCTGGACCCCCTCCTGGACCCCCTGCAGTTTGCCTACAGAGCCGACAGGTCTGTAGACGATGCAGTAAACCTGGCCCTCCACTACATCCTCCGGCACCTGGACTCTGCAGGAACCTACGCCAGGATCCTGTTTGTGGACTTCAGCTCTGCCTTCATCACCATCATCCCGGCTCTGCTCCAGGAGAAGCTCTCCCAGCTTAGCGTGCCTGACTCCACCTGCAGGTGGATCACTGACTTCCTGTCTGACAGGAAGCAGCATGTGAAGCTGGGGGAACACATCTCCAACTCACAGACCATCAGCACCAGATCCCCTCAGGGCTGTGTTCTTTCTCCTCTTCTCCCTGTACACCAACAGCTGCACCTCCAGTCACCAGTCTGTCAAGCTTCTGAAGTTCGCGGGCGACCCCTCCCTCATCGGACTCCTCTCTGATGGAGACGAGTCCGCCTACAGGTCGGAGGCTGACCCCCTGGTGAAGCGGTGCAACCAAAACAATCTAGATCTCAACGCTCTAAAGACAGTGGAGATGGTTGTGGACTTCAGGAAGAACCCAGCCCCACCTGCCCCTAACACCCTCTGTAGCTCCACAATTAACACAGTGGAGTCTTTCAGCTTCCTGGGAACTACCATCTCCCAGGACCTCAAGTGGGAGCTGAACATCAGCTCCCTCGTCAAGAAAGCACAACAGAGGATGTACTTCCTGCGGCAGCTGAAGAAATTCAACCTGCCAATGACAATGATGGTGCACTTCTACACAGCCATCATTGAGTCCATCCTCACATCCTCCATCACCATCTGACGCCGGCACTGCTCCGCGCGACGACGGCGCAGACTGCAGCGTGTCATTCGGTCAGCTGAGAAGGTGATTGGCTGCAATCTGCCACCGCTCCAGGACCTTTACGCCACCAGGACTCTGAAGCGTGCTGGAAAGATTGTGGCTGACCCCTCCCACCCCGGACACAAACTCTTTGAGCCCCTCCCCTCTGGCAGGAGGCTGAAGTCCATCAGGACCAAAACCTCACGCCACATGAACAGCTTTTTCCCCTCCGCCACTAGCCTTATTAACAAGGCCCGGAAACCACCCTGACTCTCCACCTGGCTCTTCATGCCACTGTTCTCTCTCTACTGTAATGCTCTTTGCTCTTTGCTCTTTATTTATTATTATTATTATTATTATTATTATTATTATTATATATTTTTTAATTTCTATCTTTATTTTTAATTTAATACATACTGTGTATGTATTACTTATATTGTTTATACCTATACTTATATTGTTTAATATTACATTTAGAGAATGTGTGATGTGCACCAACAACACCAAAACAAATTCCTTGTATGTGTTAAAAAACGTACTTGGCAATAAAACCCTTTCTGATTCTGATTCTGATTCTGATCATCTAACACGGACAGATCTGTCATCGACTCATCATGTCTGAACACATTCCTGCTCACAGGTAAACAGCTGATAGCTTTAGCCGCAGTTAGCTCCACGTTACGGCAACTTTAAAGTAATTAAGTTTGTTTGTGTGTCAGTAAACAACATACCGTCGGTATATTTCCGGTCCGGAGACACAGACAGGTACCTGTCTGTCCTCCACCGTCAGTTTCTGTAACTTACGTCACTTTTTACAGAAGCTAACAGAAACTAGTCGCTAACTCACCGTCTCCAGCGCGTGCAACAGCATGCTGCTCAGCTTACTGAACGTCTCCATGGCGACAAACTGTCCGTTAACCCGGTAAACTACCGGTAAAGTACCGGTTTACTGAGACATGTTTACAACTAAACTAAACTAAACTAACAGCTGAGCGCTGCGCGTCAGGCGGAGACTGGGGACATAAACATCCGGGAGACTTTTCAAAATAAAAGAACTGTCCGAATGGATTTACAGCACATATTTTCAGAATAAGAGTTTCAATCTGAGACGAAGGAACTAGGCTCGTTCGAGACGATAGGCTCGTTCAAGATGAGCCAGTTCTGCGCAGAATCGATCACCGGCGATCGTCGCCCAATGCATGCCGGTTAGATTTGTGTCCGACTTGATCCGACTTGATCCCGACTTGCTCTGACGTCATGCACACGTGGGCAACGATAATCTCACGAGACCAAGGCGGCCGCAGTTCTGAGACGCAGGTAGCGCAGTTGCTTTTCACCAACTGAACCAATCAGCTGATCGAACAGCTGATTGGTTCAGAATCGACTCAACATGATGACGTTTTATATAAACTTTTTATTGATTTTGAATTGGAGGGATTTTAACTGCGATTTGTTTGATTTAAAAGCTTATTCCTTACAGAACACATGTTGTGAGGCTGATAGTTATGTTTAGAAGTCCGAGAGACTAAATCTGTTCAGATTACAGATAGTCTGTTGTTAATTAAAATCAGCAACAGATCGCATGTAGAGCATTTTGACAGCTACTCTGTCATAATAAAATCAACTGGAGACTGTGTAGGAGCTGATATATGGGTCTGATAACATTTTATTAAATCGGAATCGGACCCGAACGGACCACAGTGTTTGTGTCACTTCCTGTTCAGCCTGAAGGCTGCTGGAATCAGCTGGAAAACTGTCCGACTTGAGAGCGGATTTTTGTCCCCGCCCCCCGCTGCTGCCGCCTGCTCTCGTCTACTTTACAGGCGAGGCGCAGTTCATCTCGAACGAGCCTACTAAAGCATAGTAATCAGAGACACGCACACACACACACACACAGACACAGACACACACACACTCACACTGACACACACAGACACTCACACAGACACACACAGACACACACACTCAGGTGTGTCATGGAGGATATTCCCATAATTCACAAAGGAATCATGGGAATAGTAATAAGTAGGACAGGAAGTGTAAAGGATCATTGGATTTGGAAGGAATCAACATATGTGGGCCATGATGATGAAACCTAAATATAATGTAATCTATTACTCTGTAAGAATATGGGCTGACGGAGCAACATCACCGTCTGTGAGTGATGCCGGCCAGCCGCCAGGAGGGAAATAGCTATTAATGAAATGTATGTTATGGGTTATATGAAGGTTCATGTCTGTGGCAGCGGAGTGTCGTACACTGTCAGAAATAATGTGCAGTCAGTGTATGTCGGGTTGGGACTTCTACTCTACTGCACAGTATATCGTTTTGTTATCATCTTAACCTGCGCAACACATCGTGATAGACTAATGGTTGTAGTCACACTTCTTTATCTGTAAGTTTTGTCTTTAAGCTTTCTGAGAGTTATTTATTTATTATCTGCTCTAACTTTACCAACGTTTCAGACGCAGATACAGTATGTGGAAAAGAGACACAAAACGACCACAAAGAGACTCAAAACTACACCAAAGAGACTTAAAACTACCCCAAAGAGACACAAAACTACCATAAAGACACAAAACGACCACAAAGAGACACAAAACTACCACAAAGAGACGAAAAACTACCCCAAAGAGACGATAAACTACCCCAAAGAGACGAAAAACTACCACAAAGAGACACAAAACTACCATAAAGACACAAAACGACCACAAAGAGACACAAAACTACCACAAAGAGACGAAAACTACCCCAAAGAGACGATAAACTACCCCAAAGAGACACAAAACTACCCCAAAGAGACACAAAACTACCACAAAGAGACACAAAACTACCACAAAGAGACACAAAACTACCATAAAGACACAAAACGACCACAAAGAGACACAAAACTACCACAAAGAGACGAAAAACTACCCCAAAGAGACGATAAACTACCCCAAAGAGACGAAAAACTACCACAAAGAGACACAACACGACCACAAAGAGATTCAAAACTACCCCAAAGAGACACAAAACTACCCCAAAGAGACACAAAACTACCCCAAAGAGACACAAAACTACCACAAAGAGACTCAAAACTACCACAAAGAGATTCAAAACTACCCCAAAGAGACACAAAACTACCCCAAAGAGACACAAAACTACACCAAAGAGACACAAAACTACCACAAAGAGACTCAAAACTACCACAAAGAGATTCAAAACTACACCAAAGAGACACAAAACTACCACAAAGAGACACAAAACTATTTTTTTTAAATCATCATGTTTTCTAGAGGAAGGATGCCTGAAGTCTCCGCACAGCGGAGGATAGTACACATTACTGAAACTAATCTCCGGTGTTCAGCATCACACAATTTAAACATCTCTGCATATTAATAATGTGTATAATTCCTTTTATAAAGAATATGAGAGTATTTATGTGTATTATCTACAGTGTCAGGGCGCTGATAGTATCTGTATTATAGGATATGATTGTAACTGGAGTAGGGGGGGGGGGCAGGTGTACCTGGGACTCTCAGGTGTGTCAGATAAAAGGATTTCAGAGTCGGAATTAGAGGGAGATATGTGATAACGCTGTGGAATATCTTGGTATAACTTAACCTAAACAGATTGTCAAGTGTTCTTGGTTCTGATTAAACTCAACAAACTGATTGATGAGTTTTAATCATTTCTAACTTTCTGTTATTGAACAAATTGAACATTGAGTTGAATATACCAGACAGAACTAAAGAAGAACTGTTACATTTAACGATAACAAAAGATATATTGTGTAGCAGAGTCACTAGTTTACCTGGCACACCTGAGAGGTAACCCTACCTGTCTCCTCCCTCCTCTGGGTCTCAGGGGTGTCTCAGGTGTGTCAGGGGGAGGAGGGGGAGGGGCTGGACAGGTAGAGTTATCTCAGGTGTGTCAGGGGGAGGAGGGGGAGGGGTGGGACAGGTAGAGTTACCTCAGGTGTGTCAAGGGGAGGAGGGGGAAGGGTGGGACAGGTAGAGTTACCTCAGGTGTGTCAGGGGAGGAGGGGGAGGGGTGGGACAGGTAGAGTTACCTCAGGTGTGTCAGGGGGAGGAGGGGGAAGGGTGGGACAGGTAGAGTTACCTCAGGTGTGTCAGGGGGAGGAGGGGGAGGGGTGGGACAGGTAGAGTTACCTCAGGTGTGTCAAGGGGAGGAGGGGGAAGGGTGGGACAGGTAGAGTTACCTCAGGTGTGTCCACTCAGTCTGCAGCCGCTGATCAACAGACACTGACGGTGAGTTCCTCCTCCTGATTCTCTTTAAACCGTTTGAATCATCAGTTCCTAGTTTATTCAGTGAAATAGTAAAACAAACTGATTCTCTGAACTCTTCTGTCACTCGTTAGTTTCTGGGTTTCCGTCTCTGGTTTCTGGTTTTCATCTGATCTGAGTGATCATTAAACAGTTTTAACCCTTGTGTTGTCCTTCTGGGTCAAAATTGAAAACAAACTTTTTTTTACAATGTTTTTGACACTAATCTTTTCTCAAAGTTTTTTTTTTTTAAATTCATGGTTATTAAACCTAATTTAAATGACATTATACTTAATTTTTGAGTTAAATAAAAATTTTAAAAAAACATTCTAATGCTATACAATTGAATAAAACACCCAAAATTCAATGAAAGTAATCATTAATTGTACTTGCGAAGATTGTCATATGGGTTCCATACAACGTACATCATGCATCCATGTTATTTTTGGGCAATTTGGTTGAAAGAAAAAACCTTTTAGTAAGTAAGACAGAGCAGAGATGTTTAGTGTTGAGACGATGACAAACATGAACACATAACAAACAGTTTAATCTACAGATGTGGACTTTACATCAGATTCAACTTTATTGTCATTGTGTACAAGTACAAAGACAACGAAATGCAGTTTGCGTCCAACCAGAAGTGCAGAAAGAGAAGAAAAGTGCGACGTGAATTACAAGTATAGACAGGTGGTGCGTAGGCAGGACAAGACATATTTAATTTTTTATAAGAGCAGAATATATATGGCTTTGTAATATTAACAATATATGAACAACATGTAAAGATATGTGCAATGTAGCAGCAGTGACATTATACTAGTAAGAAAGATATATAGATATATGTATTGTATTAACAGAATGTTATAAGAACGTCAGAATAAATATGGATATACTGAATGAACCATAGAGATACTGCTACTTTGAGTCAGTGAAAAACACTATACAAATTAAATGTATTATTATTATATGTGCAGTGTGGTAACATTATAAGAATAGTAAGAATATGTGTGTGCAGGATGAATAGTATGAAGAGCAGTATATGTAAAGTTATAGTTTAGATTTGATTGATTATCTAACGTGTCCTGTGTCCTCCCCACTGCTTTTTTAAAAAAAAAAAAAAAAAAAAAAAAAAAAAAAAAAAAAAAATAGCTATAAAAAAAAAAAAAAAAAAAAAAAAAAAAAAAAAAAAAAAAAAAAAAAAAAAAAAAAAACTGAGCATGTAGTCTTACCTAGCTACTGAGCATGTAGTCTTACCTAGCTACTGAGCATGTAGTCCTTACCTAGCTACTGAGCATGTAGTCTTACCTAGCTACTGAGCATGTAGTCTTACCTAGCTACTGAGCATGTAGTCTTGCCTAGCTACTGAGCATGTAGTCTTGCCTAGCTACTGAGCATGTAGTCTTACCTAGCTACTGAGCATGTAGTCTTACCTAGCTACTGAGCATGTAGTCTTACCTAGCTACTGAGCATGTAGTCTTACCTAGCTACTGAGCATGTAGTCCTTTCCTTAGCTACTGAGCATGTAGTCTTACCTAGCTACTGAGCATGTGCGACTCCCAACAAAGATGTTACAGCAGTGAGAGGTCTCACTCTGTAGCTAAAACAGAGACCTGAACACAGGGTGAAAAGAGGAGCTGCAGCAATGTGCAGTACAAAAAAAAAATGGTGTTTTTTGAAAATTAAACCATGTAAACCTATTCTGATATAACCTCTAAATACAATTATAAATGTGAAAATTAGCAAAATATTTGCACTTTAACAACAGCATCCGTTATTTCTACAGTCTGTGTTTTAAATCAGTGTTTCTGTGTGTGTGCCTGGGAAAACTCTGACGAACTTCTGGCAAAGTCCGTCTGGCCAAGAGCCCATTCAAGCCCATTTCCAATTTTTCCAAATCGAAGCACCAATCACAACCATTGAGGAGGGCTCTACACCAATCACAACATTTGAGGCGGGCTCTACACCAATCACAACCGTTGAGGTGGGCTTTACACCAATCACAACCGTTGAGGTGGGCTCTACACCAATCACAACCGTTGAGGAGGGCTTTACACCAATCACAACCGTTGAGGAGGGCTCTACACCAATCACAACCGTTGAGGAGGGCTCTACACCAATCACAACCGTTGAGGAGGGCTCTACACCAATCACAACCGTTGAGGAGGGCTCTACACCAATCACAACCGTTGAGGGTTTTACACCAATCACAACCGTTGAGGAGGGCTCTACACCAATCACAACCGTTGAGGGTTTTACACCAATCACAACCGTTGAGGCGGGCTCTAAACCAATCACAACCGTTGAGGCGGGCTCTACACCAATCACAACCGTTGAGGCGGGCTCTACACCAATCACAACCGTTGAGGCGGGCTTTACACAATGACGATAGCCCAGCAACATGGCGGCCACTGAAGCGCAGTAACCTGTTGATGCCGCTGTCGCTGCTACGTCACCCAGATCGTTGCTCTGATTGGTTGAAGGAGTATCCAATGTGCCCAGAGGCATTTGAGCGGCGTCCGTTGGTGACGCCCCTTTGGAAATGGGCTGTGAATGAAGCTTCCCCAGAACCCCACCCCCCCCCACACACACACTCTCTCAGTTACAGCTGAGAAGTGTCTAGGGTCAACCAGGCTAATACTTTTGTGTTTTAAATAAAGTTTCTCTTTGTATTGTGTTTTAAATAAAGTTTCTCTCTGTATTGTGTATTAAATAAAGTTTCTCTCTGTGTTGCTGTTGTGTTGCGTGGCTCCGCCCCCTGCAGGTGACATCATGGCGTTCCATGCTGAGTTCGAGGGCGCGGGGCAGAGGGCGGGGCTTCAGGTGTGGCGGGTGGAGAACATGGATCTGGTTCCTGTTCCTGCCGCGCTGCACGGAGCTTTCTACAGCGGAGACGCTTACCTGGTCCTCCACAGCACGGAGAACCACCGGGGAGCCCTGCAGCACCACCTGCACTACTGGCTAGGTACTATACATACATACCTACTGTATACATATACACACATATATATATATACCTGCACTACTGGCTAGGTACTATACATACATACCTACTGTATACATATACACACATATATATATATATACCTGCACTACTGGCTAGGTACTATATATACATACCTACTGTATACATATACACACATATATATATATACCTGCACTACTGGCTAGGTACTATACATACATACCTACTGTATACATATACACACATATATATATATACCTGCACTACTGGCTAGGTACTATACATACATACCTACTGTATACATATAATTCAATTCAATTCCATTCAATTTTATTTATAGTATCAAATCATAACATAAGTTATCTCGAGACACTTTACAGATAGAGTAGGTCTAGACCACACTCTATAATTTACAAAGCCCCAATAACCAACAATTCCAGTAATTCCCTCAAGAGCAAGCAGTGCGACAGTGGCGAGGAAAAAACTCCCTCTTGGGAAGAAACTCGGCCAGACCCAGGCTCTTGTGCGCCGGTGTCTGACGAGCCGGTTGGGGGTGTGATGAACAGTGGCGATAGTAGTCACATTAATAATGGAACAGTGACTGGATGTAGCGGGAAGCTGCAGGGTTCAGCAGGACGCAGCATGACATTGCAGGGCCACGCTGAGCTCAGCAGGGGAATGCAGCAGGACCACGGCGACAGCTGCGAACCAGGGGTCTTGGTGCCAACGTTCTCCAAGGAAATACGCTGGGGAAAAAAAAGCAGGACTCCGGGGAGTAAACTCCCCAGAAGCTAGGATTAGTAACAAGCATTTCTGGGCCGGGCTGCACACAAATAGTAATAGTAATAGTAACAGTAATAGAAACAGTAATAGAAAGGGAGGAGGAGAGAGCAGCTCAGTGTGTCAAAGGAAGGAAGTCCCCCGGCAGTCTAGGACTATAACAGCGTAACTATAACAGGTAACTAAGAGAGACAGGTCATAAGGAGAGGTAGCTTTTTCGGGCTTAGAACTCTCCCCCTGCCGGATCTGGCTTGGCTGGCCTGCC
Source organism: Perca fluviatilis (assembly GCF_010015445.1). Taxonomy (NCBI): domain Eukaryota; kingdom Metazoa; phylum Chordata; class Actinopteri; order Perciformes; family Percidae; genus Perca; species Perca fluviatilis. The sequence goes on along the minus strand of NC_053117.1, from coordinate 43,376,505 downwards.
TCCCTCTACTTTGTTATGTATTATTAATCTAACAATTATGAAGAGAAGCAGTTGGGCCAGTTAGGTGAACACTGCAACTCCTCACTCCTAACTATAAGCTTTATCAAATAGGAGAGTTTTAAGTTCATTCTTGAATGAGGTGACAGTTTCTGGCCCCCAAGCTCGGGAGCTGGTTCCATAGGAGAGGAGCCTGATAACTGAAGGCTGTAGCTCCCATTCTACTTTTAGAGACTCTAGGTACCACCAGTAACTCTGCATTCTGTGGGCGCGCGTGTTCTAGTGGGACAATAGGGTATTAGGAGCTCTTCTAGATATGATGGTGCTAGACCATTTAGAGCTTTGTAGGTCAAGAGAAGGACTTTAAACTCAATCCTGGATTCAACAGGAAGCCAATGCAGAGAAGCTAATACAGGAGAAATATGATCTCTTTTCTTAGTTCTTGTGAGAACACGCGCTGCAGCATTCTGGATCAGCTGGAGAGTCTTAAGAGACTTATTTGAGCAACCTGGCAGTAGGGAATTACAATAAGCCCAGCCTGGAAGTAACAAATGCATGGACTAGTTTTTCAGCGTCGTTTTGAGACAGGATATTCCTAATTTTGGCGATTGTACGAAGATGAAAAAAGGCTGTTCTTGAGGTTTGTTTTAGATTGGCATTAAAGGATATATCCTGATCAAAGATAACTCCTAAATTTCTAACAGTGGTGCTGGAGGCCAGGGCAACAACACCCGCAAGTAGCTATATCTCTAGATAATGAAGTTCGGAGGTGTTTAGGGCCCAGCACAATAACTTCAGTTTTGTTAGGGTTTAACATCGAAAAATTATAGGTCATCCAGGATTTTATATCCTTAATGCACTCTTGTGCTAAATTTTTCTAGCCGTTTCGTCTGGTTTGATTGACAAGTATAATTGGGTGTAACCGCATAACAGTGAAAGTTAATTGAGTGTTTTCTAATAATATTGCCTAGAGGAAGCATATATAAGGAGAATAGAATTGGCCCAAGCACTGAGCCTTGAGGAACCCCATGGCTAACTTTAGCGTACTTGGAGGATTTATCATTAACATTCACAAATTGAGATCGATCAGAGAAATAGGACCTAAACCAACTCAGAGCAATTCCTTTAATGCCAACCAAGTGTTCCAATCTCTGTAACAGGATTGAATGGTCAATTGTGTCATATACACACATATATATATATAATATACCTGCACTACTGGCTAGGTACTATATATACATACCTACTGTATAATATACACACATATACATATATATATATACCTGCACTACTGGCTAGGGGTACTATACATACACATACCTACTGTATACATATACACACATATATATATATATACCTGCACTACTGGCTAGGTACTATATATACATACTGTATACATATACACACACATATATATATAATATATATATATATATATATATATATATATATACACACACACACACATATATATATATATATATATATATATATATATATATATATATATATATATATATACCTCTCTAGCTCTGCACTATACTTACAGGTAGTATACTGTATACATATACACACATATATATACCTGCACTACTGGCTAGGTACTATACATACATACATACTGTATACATATACACACACATATATATATACCTGCACTACTGGCAAGGTACTATATATATATATATATATATATATATATATATATATATATATATACATTGCACTACTAGGTACTCTACATGCATACTGTATACATACACTCACCTAAAGGATTATTAGGAACACCTGTAAGATTTCTCATTAATGCAATTATCTAATCAACCAATCACATGGCAGCTGCTTCGATGCATTTAGGGGTGTGGTCGGTCCTGGTAACTATCTCCTGAACTCCAAACTGAATGTCGGAGATGGGGAAAGAAAGGTGATCTAAGCAACTCTGAGCGTGGCGTGGTTGTTGGTACCAGACGGGCTGGTCTGCTCAGTTGCTGGGATTCTCACCCACAACCATTTCTAGGGTTTACAAAGAATGGTCTGAAGAAGGAAAAACATCCAGGATGCTGCAGTCCTGGGGGGCCAAAATGCCTTGTTGATGCTAGAGGTTAGAGGAGAACGGGCCGACTGATTCCAGCTGATAGAAGATCAACTTTGACTCAAATAACCACTCGTTACAACCGAGGTATGAAGCAAAGGATTTGTGAAGCCACAACACGAACAACCTTGAGGGGGATGGGCTACACCAGCAGAAGACCCCCCCGGGTACCACTCATCTCCACTAACAATAGGAACATGAGGCTACACCAGCAGAAGACCCCCCCAGGTACCACTCATCTCCACTAACAATAGGAACATGAGGCTACAATTTGCACGTGCTCACCAAAAGTCTTGATTTCTGTTGAGACATTCAGATGGTAGAGTCAGAATTTGGGGTAAACAGAATGAGAACATGGATCCGTCATGCCTTGTTACCACTGGGCAGGCTGGTGGTGGGGGGGGGGGGGTGTAATGGTGTGGGAGATGTTTTCTTGGCACACTTTAGGCCCCTTAGTACCAATTGGGCATGGTTTAAATGCCCCAGCCTACCTGAGCATTGTTTCTGACCATGTCCATCCCTTTATGACCACCATGGACCATCCTCTGATGGCTACTTCCAGCAGGATAATGCACCAGGTCACAAAGCTCACACCATTTCAGATTGGTTTCTTGAACATGACGATGAGTTCACTGTACTAAAATGGCCCCCCCACAGTGACCAGATCCCAACCCAATAGAACATCTTTGGGATGTGGTGGAACGGGAGCTTCGTGCCCTGGATGTGCATCCCCCAAATCTCCATCAACTGTAAGATGCTATCCTCTCAATATGGGCCAACATTTCTACAGAATGCTTCCAGCACCTTGTTGAATCAATGCCACCAAGAATTAAGGCAGTTCTGAAGGCGAAAGGGGGTCAAACACGGTCTTAGTAGGGTGTTCCTAATAATCCTTTAGGTGAGTGTATATACCTGCACTAATGGCAATAATGTGTGTATGTATATATATATATATATATATATATATATATATATATATATATATATATATATATATATATATATAATTTTTTTTTAAATACTTTTCATGATGCTTTTTGTTACTCTTTGCACTCTTCTGTGCATCTGGTTCTGCTCTCTGATTGGTCGGCTGTAACAGGGTCCGAGTGCTCTCTGGATGAGAGTGGTGCGGCGGCCATATTTGCGGTTCAGATGGACGACTTCCTGCAGGGGGCGCCGATCCAGTACCGTGAAGTCCAGGGCTACGAGTCCAAAACCTTCATAGAGTACTTCAAAACCGGACTCAAGTACATGGTAACCACGGCAACAGTGCACTTGGCAGGGGCATGTCTGTTAGTCTGAGTGTCTGATAGAACAACAATCTCTGAACCTGGTCCAGGACTAAACCAGAACCAGGCTGTAATGTAACCCTACAGGACTAATGTTCAGCAGCAGTTAGAGTCCACTAACCCACCAGACTCCATGTAAATAATCAGGACTTTTAGCGTGTATAGAGCCAGCATATCTCCACCAGACTCCATGTAAATAATCAGGACTTTTAGCGTGTATAGAGCCAGCATATCTCCACCAGACTCCATGTAAATAATCAGGACTTTTAGCGTGTATAGAGCCAGCATATCTCCACCAGACTCCATGTAAATAATCAGGACTTTTAGCGTGTATAGAGCCAGCATATCTCCACCAGACTCCATGTAAATAATCAGAACTTTTAGCGTGTATAGAGCCAGCATATCTCCACCAGACTCCATGTAAATAATCAGGACTTTTAGCGTGTATAGAGCCAGCATATCTCCACCAGACTCCATGTAAATAATCAGGACTTTTAGCGTGTATAGAGCCAGCATATTTCCACCAGACTCCATGTAAATAATCAGGACTTTTAGCGTGTATAGAGCCAGCATATCTCCACCAGACTCCATGTAAATAATCAGGACTTTTAGCGTGTATAGAGCCAGCATATCTCCACCAGACTCCATGTAAATAATCAGGACTTTTTAAGCGTGTATAGAGCCAGCATATCTCCACCAGACTCCATGTAAATAATCAGGACTTTTAGCGTGTATAGAGCCAGCATATTTCCACCAGACTCCATGTAAATAATCAGGACTTTTAGCGTGTATAGAGCCAGCATATCTCCACCAGACTCCATGTAAATAATCAGGACTTTTAGCGTGTATAGAGCCAGCATATCTCCACCAGACTCCATGTAAATAATCAGGACTTTTAGAGTGTATAGAGCCAGCATATTTCGACATGTAAATGGTTGAATTAAGGGTTTATTTCAACCAAACCAGAGTGGTGATTGTTGGAACAGTGGAAAGATGAACCAAGACGGCTTTTGATAGTTTTATTTAGTTTCTGTCCACTTTGAATGAAGTGTGTTTACGATGATAAAAGTCCTGATTATTTACATGGAGTCTGGTGGGTTATGAATTGCTTGTTGCTGTATCAGTAACTTACAAGGAAAAAAGAGAAATCAAACCAAAGATCCTGTAATGACATCATGTAATGACATTACTCTCTGTCTCCCAGAAAGGGGGCGTGGCCTCCGGCTTCCACCACGTGGTGACCAACCAGGTTCAGCGGCTGCTGCAGGTCAAAGGTCGACGCGTCATCAGGGCAACAGAGGTTCCTGTCAGCTGGCAGAGTTTCAACCAGGGAGACAGTTTCATCCTGGACCTGGGAGAGGTGAGACAGGTGGAGGGTTGAAAAAAATAATATACATATATTCAAACTTTTTTCTGACAAAAACTTTGCAAATATTGCAACTTTTTCCTCTGTCTGTCTGTCTGTCTATCTCTCTCTCTCTCTCTCTCTCTCTCTCTCTCTCTCTCTCTCTCTCTCAGATCAATTATCCATCGCGGTCTGGTCATCACGGAGCGCAACCGGTTCCGCACCGTTTTAAGACTGACGGCCGCCGGTGAGTGGTGACCAGATGTGTGTGCAGAGAGAGAACTTAGAGTGAACATTAAATCTTGTCCTGTTTGCTGATTGGCCGGTTGGTTGGCAGGTGTCTAAGGGTATCCGTGACGACGAGCGGTGTGGGCGGGGCCAGCTGCTGGTCTGTGACGAGGGGGAGGAGCCAGTCAGGATGCTGCAGGTGACCACTTCCTGTTCACTGTAGTTCTTGGCCACGTTTAACCCCGACAACACAAAGCAACGTCTCTGCTGATTGGCTATCAGCTGGGACACACCCACCAAACCAGAGACAGCTGATCTCAGAGCTGCTTCACAGTGTTCATTGTTTACAGACCTAACCTGAGATAGCAGTTCAGCTAAAGCTAGTTTAGCTGCGTTGGTGCCACACGTGTCAAACGCAAGGCCCGCGGGCCAAATCCGGCCCCTTGCAGATTTAGATACGGCCCGTATATAAATTTGGGGACATCAATAAATTTTGGCTCGCCTATTTGTGCGCCAAACTAAAAACACAGGAAAGTGTCCTAGAAGAAGCAGGAGAAGAGTTTTCATATTCAGGCTGAGAAACAAGTTGTTAAAAAAAAAAACTGTATCATTGTTTTGCTTGATTTGCTAAATTCTGTGATGGCTAAGGAACTCCCTTGATGACTTTTGTAGAGCTTCATGTCAACAAAAAGCATACAACAATGTTGGAAAAAGCAAAACATTTACAAAAAGGTGACAAATGTCTGAGAAAGTCACAAAAAAGTCAGAACAATAACAACAAAAATTAGGAAAAAAGCTACCAAAATGTAAAAAAAAAGTGACATAAAGTAATGAAAGCACATCGATAAACTCTACATGTCTGCCCCTTGGTGTGATTCTCTTTCCCAGTGTGACGGCCCTGCTGTAGACTGTTTTCCTTCAGTCAGGGAGGACTCAGGTGCACATTATTGGCGGGGGGGTTTAGGGGTAAATCCCTTAGGAAAATGTTGCGTTTTTCAATGATAATAAATATGCAATTTCACATAATTTTGTTGTGTGTCTGTGAGACTGACCCAGTGAGGCGTACTGGTCTCATGTTGTGTGTCTGAGACTGACCCAGTGAGGCGTACTGGTCTCATGTTGTGTGTGTGAGACTGACCTAGTGAGGCGTTCTGGTCTCATGTTGTGTGTCTGTGAGACTGACCTAGTGAGGCGTACTGGTCTCATGTTGTGTGTCTGTGAGACTGACCTAGTGAGGCGTACTGGTCTCATGTTGTGTGTCTGAGACTGATCCAGTGAGGTGTACTGGTCTCATGTTGTGTGTCTGAGACTGACCCAGTGAGGCATACTGGTCTCATGTTGTGTGTCTGAGACTGACCCAGTGAGGTGTACTGGTCTCATGTTGTGTCTGTGAGACTGACCCAGTGAGGCGTACTGGTCTCATGTTGTGTCTGTGAGACTGACCCAGTGAGGCGTACTGGTCTCATGTTGTGTGTCTGAGACTGACCCAGTGAGGCATACTGGTCTCATGTTGTGTGTCTGAGACTGACCCAGTGAGGCATACTGGTCTCATGTTGTGTGTCTGAGACTGACCCAGTGAGGTGTACTGGTCTCATGTTGTGTCTGTGAGACTGACCCAGTGAGGCGTACTGGTCTCATGTTGTGTGTCTGAGACTGACCCAGTGAGGTGTACTGGTCTCATGTTGTGTCTGTGAGACTGACCCAGTGAGGCGTACTGGTCTCATGTTGTGTCTGTGAGACTGACCCAGTGAGGCGTACTGGTCTCATGTTGTGTCTGTGAGACTGACCCAGTGAGGCGTACTGGTCTCATGTTGTGTGCCTGAGAGACTGACCCAGTGAGGCGTACTGGTCTCATGTTTTGTGTCTGTGAGACCCTTTCCTGTTGACTATGACCTCGTCCTGTTGACTATGACCTCTTCCTGTTGACTGTGACCTCTTCCTGTTGACTAATGACCTCTTCCTGTTGACTAATGACCTCTTCCTGTTGACTGTGACCTCTTCCTGTTGACTGTGACCTCTTCCTGTTGACTATGACTTCTTCCTGTTGACTGTGACCTCTTCCTGTTGTGTTCAGGTTCTCGGGGAGAAACCAGCGCTGCCTGATGCTCAGAGGGACGACACCAAGATGGACGCCTCCAACAGGAAGTTGGCACAGCTCTACAAGGTAACGTGTTCGTCCAATCAAAAGTGTAGCTGCTCGTGATGTATCTGATCCACAGCGTGTCCACTGGAAGGCTCTTATTGTGAAGGAGCAACAGGAAGTGTCTCCCTGTCCCATCAGGTGTCCAACACAGGCGGTGACATGGAGGTTACCATGGTAGCAGAGAACAACCCGTTCTCCCAGGATGCTTTGCAGTCCAGCGAGTGTTTCATCCTCGACAACGGAGCCAACGGACGCATCTTCGTCTGGAAAGGTTCCAGCTTTAGAACCAAACTGACCTGAACCCTGAACCCGAGGGTAGATGCTAGATCGCAAACACTTCCTGCTTCCTGTTGGTCATCACAGCTGCAGGCTGACCGTAACAGAGTACAGCGGTACTGTGTTACCGTAGAAACCTACAGCTGCAGGCTGACTGTAACAGAGTACAGCGGTACTGTGTTACCGTAGAAACCTAAAGCTGCAGGCTGACCGTAACAGAGTACAGCGGTACTGTGTTACTGTAGAAACCTAAATTTTACACGTATTGCTGTAAGTTATTAGTAAAGCAGCGTAACTGTAAGCGGAGTACAGCGGTGCAGGCAGAATATAAAAATTAAAAAAGTGACTGTGTTACCATAGAAACCTACAGCTGCAGGCTGACTGTAACGGAGTACAGCGGTACTGTGTTACCATAGAAACCTACAGCTGCAGGCTGACTGTAACGGAGTACAGCGGTACTGTGTTACCGTAGAAACCTCCTTCACACCTTCACCAGAGGAACTGTTGTCGACCATGCAAGGATACCTTTGTTTTTCTGGGTCAAAATTTAAAAGGAAAACAACGTTTTGGTCGTCTTTTTCTGTGTCTTTTTAAAGTCTTTATGTTTTTTTCTGACATTTTTGTCATTTTTTTAACGTTCTTTTATCAATCTTTTTTTCAAATGCTATAAAATTGAATAAAACACCCAAATTCTATTGAAGTAGTGAACTGATTATTTATTTTACTTGTGAAGAGCCTCGTAAGGAACCATCCACGTTATTTTTTGTGTGAAAATTAGTTTGAAAGAAACCCAAATTTCTGATATAGAAACTTTTTTAAAATAGGTTCAAATTTGACCCAAGGACAACAGGAGAGTTAACAACATGGTTGAGTGTGAAATATAAACTCTGCAGTAACATCTGATGAAGCTGTTGATGTTGACGTGTGTATCAGAGCGATCCAGCATCTACCCACGTATGGTCAGCAGTCCTCAAACCAAACCCATGATACGTCTGTTATTTTATTCTGACAGCATGATGATGATGGTGATGATGATGATGATGATGATGATGGTGATGATGATGATGGTGATGGTGATGGTAATGTGTGTGCAGGTAAGGATGCGAACACTGAGGAGCGCTTTGCTGTCCTGAAGAGCGCAGAGCAGTTCATCCAAAAGATGAACTACCCATCCTACACACAGGTATAAACTGATACACACACACACACACACACACACACACACACACACACACACACACACACACACACACACACACACACACACACACACACACACACACACACACACACACAGGTAACTCACCTGTCCAAACCCCCTCAGGTTCAGGTCTTTCCGGAGCATGGGGAGACTCCGCTCTTCCAACAGTTCTTTAAAAACTGGAGGGACCGTGGTGACACCGTCGGCATGGGAACTGCCTACATACCCAGTCAGATAGCCAGGATAAAGAAGGTAAACCAATCAAGTTCAGGATGGGCTTCAGGGCCAATCAGAGAATGGTTCTCCGTAGACTAAATCTTCTGATTGGACAGGTTCCGTTTGACGTGTCAAAGCTCCACCAATCAGACACCATGGCAGCGCAACACGGGATGGTGGACCGTGGAGATGGAGAGAAACAGGTGAGGGGGCGGGGCCAGTTGTGTCTGGCCAATCACAGCTCTGCTGGCAGCTTTTATAGAGCTCCAATAGTTCACAAACATTGACTCTGTGTGTACGTTTCTAAAGAGTTCAACAGTTAGCGCCCGCTTTCTGAACGGCTCCTAAAGTAAATTTCCCCGTTCAATGTCTGTCTGTCTGTCTGTCTCTTTAACCTGTCTGTCTCTCTAACCTGTCTGTCTGTCTCTCTAACCTGTCTGCCTTTCAGTCTGTCTGTCTCTCTAACCTGCCTGTCCGTCTGTCTCTCTAAGCTGTCTGCCTGTCTGTCTCTCTAACCTGTCTGTCTAACCTGCCTGTCTGTCTCTCTAAGCTGTCTGTCTCTCTAACCTGTCTGCCTGTAGATCTGGCGAATTGAAGGATCAGAGAAAGTTCCGGTTGATGCGTCAGTCTTTGGTCAGTTCTTTGGAGGCGACAGTTACATCATCCTGTATCAGTACAGACACAACAACAGACAGGGCCACATCATCTACATATGGTGAGATCATTTTTATATTAAAATAATAATTTAACATGGTGACCAGAGGGCCCGTGATTACACGAGAGGGTTTGATTTAACGTCATTATTGGCACGACAGTGATGCGGCTAGGACCGAGGTGCTGGTGCCGATGTTCGTAAGCATCACTACATTGTGTAATATTGTACTTATACAACAACGGTTACCAACTAAATAAAAGTTATAATAAAACTGTATTCATGTTGTGGGTCAATTTGCTCTCAAAATAAAGAAAAAGCAACAGAGATGAATTGTAGTCCCTCCCTGTTAAACGTTAGTCAGCCAGTCATCTTAAGCTAACGTTAGCTTTGTAACGGTAGAGATCGTGGAATTTTCTAAACGTAATAACTACCACACATATAAACACCAAACTGCTTTGCAAACTAAGGGGCCATCCACACAGAAACGCTTTTTTCACGTTTTGCATTGTTTTGGCCGATCGTCCAAATGAATCCTGTAAACACAATGCCTGAAACCTGGTCCCAGGGTGAAAAAATTCGAAAACGCCGCCCTCGCGGCTTTGTTTGGATGGCGAAGCTACATACTTGTGTATCGATGATGTCATCGCCACACCCCTCGATCTCTTACTCCCGCGACAACGTCTCATAACAACAACACCTACATAAACATGCATCCGTCCTAATCATGGATGTATTAAGAGAACGGGTCCTAATGCCCACAAACAGTTCTACTGTCTGTTTGTATACAGCGTGTAAGCATGCTCCGCCTCTTCTCCGTTTTTGGTGAATTTCTGTAGCAGAAACAGCGCCACCTATAAGCCTGGCATATGAAGTAGTGTGTTGAGTCATTTACAAATGGATCCGTTTGGATGCTAATTTTCTTGGAACGATGCCAGGACAGGGAAAAAAAAGATTGTTTTGGTACGTGTGGACGTGGCCTTAATTATTGCCATGTCAGTGGTACAGCTGATGTGATCAAACAGCTGATGTGATCCAAACAGCTGATGTGATCCAAACTATTCCAGTAACAGTTAACTCCATAGTGTTGTAAAAATATTATTCCATCCAATGATTCACTTCTCATACTCTTCCAACCATTCATCAAATCTACGTCCTCCATATAAATCAAAATTAACAACAAAATGATCCATTGTAATCAATGTTGTAGGCCCTGGAAGTTAAAATGTTGCCATGGAAATGGCAAAGTAATATTTTTAATGACGCACCAGGTGCTCAGATGGCTCTGATTGTGCTGTCATGCTGATTGTTCTAAATGTCTAGTTGACCAATCAGATTGTCTGGTTGGATCTACTTGTTGTATAACACTTTGTAAACCAAAGTGTATGAAATCGTTATATTTAGTATTTTTGTCTCTTCAGGCAGGGAGCAGAGTCCAGCCAGGATGAGATCGCGGTGTCGGCTATCTTGGCTGTCCAGCTGGATGAAGAACTGGGAAGGGGGGCTGTTCAGGTATAGATATGAATAGGTATAGATGGGTAGTAAATGATTTCGCCTCGCGTGAATCTTTTATCTGAACTTGGCTTTAGACACCCAGACTGAACCCTCGGAGCTGACCAGATCATCTGTCCGTCTGCAGGTGCGTGTGGTTCAGGGCAAAGAGCCCGCCCACCTCATGAGCCTGTTTGGCAGCCAACCAATGGTGGTGTACAAGGGCGGGACTTCCAGAGAGGGTGGCCAATCAGAGGCTGCAGATACCCGTCTGTTTCAGGTCCGAGCCAATCTAGCGGGAGACACCAGAGCTGTGGAGGTGAGACAGGCTGTGGGGTAAGACGGGAAGCTGTGGGGGTGAGACAGGACACTGTGGCATGAGACAGGAAGCTGTGGAGGTGAGACAGAAAACCAGACCCATACATAGACCAAGTTATGTCTTGAGAGGGTTACTGTGCTCATTTTAGTTTCTGTATGCCCCACGAACTGTCTAACTGTGTAACCAGTAACTGGCCTCTCCAGCCTGAATCTGGTCTATAGTCTGACTCCAGCATTACCCCTATTTTCCACCAGGCGTGTCTGCACTGCATTCCTGCCGCGTGGCATGCAGGTTTCCAAATTAACCTTTTTGATCACCAGCCAAAGAATTTCCACTAGCCAAATTTTTTCCGGTGAAAATAAGAGAAATTCTGAGTGCTACTTTGCGCTCTGAACTCGTGTCTGCCACTGGCCAGCACTGGAAACTGGTCAGCCGCATAGCCTGCAGGACACCACTGTTCACATCACTAAATCTAGCAGTGATGCACTGGCACAGAGAATAGATTAGCTCATTCTTTGCCTTGTCATGCTGGTCGGCATCAGCAGGCTTCAGGAGGACTCCCTCATTCTTTGTTCGTTCTTTAACTAACTTGAATCTGAATTGTGAGAATTGAATGTGAAGATATATAGAGAGTTGAATTTTCAGTGAGGATCAAATTTTATTGGACATCAGTTCCAAACGTATGAATTAAATTTCAAATTATACTATACAAATTCAGTTTTTAAATGCAATGATTCAAGTTAACAATTCGTTAGCACTTCATAATAACTACACACAATTCATCATTTATTAAGCATTAGTTACCTATTAGTTAATGGTTTGTTCATCATTATTAATTTTTTGTTCATACATAATTCATCATCAGTGAAGCATTTATTCAGTTATAAATGGTTTGTTCATGGTAAATAAGCCTATCTAAAAAATACTTTTGTAAGTATATAATTTATAATTAATAGATAATGAAACAACCATTTGTAAATTAAATAATTTTCCCATTATAAACCAGTTGCTAACTATTACTAAATGCTTTGTTCATCATTTGTAAAGCATTGCTCCTAAGTCTCATAAATAAAGCATTTGTATACACACTCATAAATGTTTGTTCATAGTAAATAAGGCTCTTGAAAATTATGTTTATAAATAGATGTTTGACACTAAATAATTATTGCAAAAATTATTGGTAAATTAAATAATGTTCCCTTCATAAACTATTTACAAACTATTAGTAATTTCTTTTTATCATTTTTTATCATTTGTAAAGCATAATTCCTACATTCATTCTAATCAGTAAAGCGTTTGTAAATACAGTTAGTAAATGGTTTATGCATAGTAAGTAAGCCCATGTAAAAGGTTTATGAGTTGATGTTTTTAATAATTCATAAATGATGCCTTAACCATTTGTAAATTAAGTCATTTTACCATTATTAACTGGGTACTCAGGAATGTATAAGGTTGGTTAAACATAGGAAGTTAATGATTAACAGACTATCTACACCTACATTTGTTCATGACTTAAATAAAATGTTATGATTTAGAAATAGGCCTGAACTAATAGCTGGGGTGTTAACACATCTGTTACAAATACTTACCAATATTGTAATCCATGACTAATTCAGGAGTTACTTCTGGTTAGTTAAGTATACTGTGTGAGCCCATCTAAAGTGAGCACTTTCTATGCTTTGCAAAGCATTTATAAATGAGTTGCAAAGGCTAACAGAACCTGGACATACACATGTATTGTTCTATTTGCCTTCAGAAATATGCCTATGGATAGTTACTGTGTTAATGCATCTTTGACAAGCACTTACCAACACATCAATCCAGGATTAACTCATGAGGTACTACTGATTAGTTGACTACATGGCGTGAGCCCATCTAAAGTGAGGACTTGCTATGCTTTACAAAACATTTATAAAGAAGTTGCAAAGGCTAGCAGATACAATAGAAACACAAGTAAAAAAGTATTTGCAACCCTTATTACGATGTAGTAAGAATGTACATTTATGAAATAGCTGGTAGTGTTTTGTAATCAATTTCAGTGTAAATTTGGACCAGAACCAGAAGAAAACTAGATTTTTGAGAGCCAGAGAATTGAACATCAATAAAGAGACTAGGAAACCAGGATAAAGTTTGAGAAGTGTATTAATATACACAGAAACATGGCATACACACAGGCCAGCTGACAGTCTTGCCTGGGCCCGGGACGAGATAAGCTTAGATGGGCCCACCGCGCCCAGATCTCTCCTTTTTCCTTGCTCTTCCTCTCCCCTGCTCTTCCTCTCCTGTTCCTCTCCTCTCCTGTTCATCTCCTGTACCTCTCCTCTGCTCTTCCTCTCCTGGTCCTCTCCTCTCCTCTTCCTCTCCTGCTCCTCTCCTCTCCTGTTCATCTCCTATGCTCTTCCTCTCCTCTGATCTTCCTCTAATCTGATCTTCCTCTAATCTGATCTTCCTCTCCTTCTCCTCACATCTCTCACTGAAATTAATGTGATCTCACTGATCCATGCTTGCTCAGACTCTCCGCCGGCAGCGGGTCTCTCTCTCTCTCTCTCTCTCTCTCTCTCTCTCTCTCTCTCTCTCTCCCTCTCCTTTTTTTCGGTCTCTCTCTCGGCCGCTCTCCCTCTCTCCTACTCTCTCACATCCCGACAGCTGCGGATCCTCTCCTCTCTCTTCATCCTCTCTGACGGAGCTACCAAACTCAACTCTTTCTGTGTAAAAGAGAGCGTGTTGTCTCAGGCTTTTATACAAGCTAATGGGCGTTAACATGAGAGCTGGCCTGTTAGCTCTACGTTACATGGCCGATACGCTGGCTGCTGTTTCTTCACCTTGCTCCCTTGACAGTTCCAGCTTCACCGTCACCACCTTTTTTTTATTTTTTTTTTTAAAAATCTCTAAGGCCTCTATTTTCTTCTTTTCTTTCTTCCTTTTCTGAGCACCGGACTTGTGCTGACCGGACATTTTGGGGATACTGAACTTCAAATCTACTGAAAACAACATCAACTTTTGATATGGGCCAAACCATTTTTGTTGTGGGGGGGGGGGGTTCTTGACCACTATTTCAAGGACAATTAGGAAGAAAACAAATAAAAGCTTTTATGTAACTCAAATTATACATATTTTTTTCCACAAATAGGCCTATTTAAAAAAATGTTTTTCAATTATTCCATAATTTAATGAGGGCCCAGTTCTGGGCCCCCAGTTCTGGGCCCCCCCCTACTGTGGGCCCGGGACAACAGACCCGTTTGTCCCCCCCTATCGGCGGGCGTGCATACACATATACAGATAAAACACAGGTATGAAAAATAACAACTAAAATACAGTGCGCACATAAAAGAAATCCTTTTCAGTTGTTTGAGCTCAATTGTTCTTTGATGACAATAGTTAAAAGATGTTCAACGTTGGGGCCCATATTAGTTTGGTTTTTGTTTGTCCTTCCACCATGAAGAAGGAATCCAGGGAAATCCATCTAAGTTCAGAGTCTCGATCATGTAGTTCGCCACCCAGCCCACTGAACTGGGAATCTGGGTGGCGCAAAAAACGCTTGATGTGTGGACGTGATGTCATATCCGAGGTCCGAGTCGGTTCGTTGATAATAATAGCATGCAGCATCAGACCCCAGTGTAACCATGGTAACCGGTACCTGTTCCTCAGGTGGACCCGTGTTCCTCCAGTCTGAACTCCGGTGATGTCTTCCTGCTGGTTTCCTCCTTTGGGTCCTGGAGGTGGAGGGGGGGCCACAGCAGTTCAGCTGAAGCTCGGGGAGCAGAACACCTGGATGCACTCCTGCAGGTAACCCCCCCCACACTGGAGGAGGGGGGGGAGGAAGGTAAGGGGGGGTCTGATTGGTCCATGATGAACTGTAACTAAAGACACTGATTCACTAGGGCTGGGTACCAAACTCATTACCTCTTCAGAAACAACCCAAACTGCCTTTTAAAGTATTGAAAAATGCCTCGTCATTCACTACCTAAGGAGTAAATCTGTCTGTGAGCCAATCAGCACTCGGCATGCTCCTAACG
The DNA here is from genome assembly GCF_010015445.1 of Perca fluviatilis. Classification (NCBI taxonomy): domain Eukaryota; kingdom Metazoa; phylum Chordata; class Actinopteri; order Perciformes; family Percidae; genus Perca; species Perca fluviatilis. The sequence continues at coordinate 43,361,240 of NC_053117.1, read as the reverse complement.
TAATGTCTGTGATTGGCTGTCTAACGTAACACGTCTTAGAGACACACAGGAGGAAGTCACAATGTTGGTATTGGTATGGACATTTTTTTTAAACCTGTGAGTTTCTGTGTCTCTGTGTGGTTACAGATGCATTCTGGGATGCGTTGGGGGGGAAGAAAGACTACTGTCGTTTGCCCCATCTGAAGAACAAGATGGACGCTCATCCTCCTCGTCTGTTTGCCTGCTCCAACAAGACCGGAAACTTCCTGGTTTGTCTGTCTGTCCCTCTGTCTATTTGTCTGTCCATTTGTCCCTCTGTCTGTCTGGTCTATCGGTCTGTCTGTCTGTCTGTCTGTCTGTCTGTCTGTCTGTCTGTCTGTCTCAGCGTAGATAGCATCTCCTTCAGCGCCTGTATGGGACACACAGGGCAGAACAGCAGCTCAACCGCAGCGCTTTTAGATGAACCCGTTCTTATGCTGCATGTCAGTTAAACATATGTCCTGACCCAGAGTGTCAAAAAGTGACAGCAAGAGTCCTGACAAAGTGCGTTTAAATATGATGCTAAAGGAGGCTTTTAGAGTCAATAACAAACCAAGCATCGCTTTCTGACGCGAGAGTGAGTTGCTGTTCACAACGTGTTTTCAGTATTCTGTTAATAATAATAATAATAATGATGATGATGATGATGTAAACATTACCTGTCTGTGTTCAGATGGAGGAGGTTCCAGGGGAGCTTACGCAGGATGACCTTGCTCCTGATGATGTCATGATCCTCGACACCTGGGACCAGGTGAGTCTCCAGCCGTCACCATGGTTACAGGTCGTCACTTACTGTCTCCTCACCTCCTGTGTCCTCACCTCCTGTGTCCTCACTAGAGTGCGGATCGGGCCGCATTTTTCGGTCCGAGCCCGACCCGAGCCCGACACAGTTAAAATCTCATGCTAATGACACATGTACGTTTGTTTGTGTGGAAAGCTTTTATGAAGCAGCTGTAGGAAGGCATTCAGAAATGTCAACAGATGAGGCATCAGCTCACACGGGGCAACAAGTGCACGTTAACACAGGTGCACACCTACATAATAAGCGGTTTTAAATTTAAAATGTTCAATGCCTTATTGCGCTGATGTGACCGAGCCCGACCCGAACCCAACATCATTTCTAAATATCTGTCCGAACCTGTTTCGTTTTGGGTATCCATCCTCTAGTCCTCACCTCCTGTTTCTTCCTGCAGGTGTTCGTTTGGATCGGAAACGAGGCTCAAGAGGAGGAGAAGACGGAGGCTGCGTCGTCAGGTGAGACAGACTGGAGGTTAGGCAGACAGACTGGAGGTTAGACTGGCAGACTGGAGGTTAGTCTGGTAGACTGGAGGTTAGTCTGGTAGACTGGAGGTTAGACTGGTAGACTGGAGGTTAGACTGGTAGACTGGCGGTTAGGCTGGTAGACAGACTGGAGGTAAGACTGGCAGACAGACTGGAGGTTAGACTGGCAGACAGACTGGAGGTTAGACTGGCAGACAGACTGGAGGTTAGACTGGTAGACTGGAGGTTAGACTGGCAGACTGGAGGTTAGACTGGCAGACTGGAGGTAAGACTGGTAGACAGACTGGAGGTTAGACTGGTAGACTGGAGGTTAGACTGGTAGACAGACTGGAGGTTAAACTGGTAGACAGACTGGAAGTTAGACTGGTAGACAAACTGGAGGTTAGACTGGCAGACTGGAGGTTAGACTGGCAGACTGGAGGTTAGACTGGTAGACAGACTGGAGGTTAGACTGGCAGACTGGAGGTTAGACTGGCAGACTGGAGGTTAGACTGGCAGACTGGAGGTAAGACTGGTAGACAGACTGGAGGTTAGACTGGTAGACTGGAGGTTAGACTGGTAGACAGACTGGAGGTTAGACTGGTAGACAGACTGGAAGTTAGACTGGTAGACAAACTGGAGGTTAGACTGGCAGACTGGAGGTTAGACTGGCAGACTGGAGGTTAGACTGGTAGACAGACTGGACGTTAGACTGGTAGACTGGAGGTTAGACTGGTAGACAGACTGGACGTTAGACTGGTAGACAGACTGGACGTTAGACTGGTAGACAGACTGGAGGTTAGACTGGCAGACTGGAGGTAATAGTGGCAGACTGGAGGTAAGACTGGTAGACAGACTGGACGTTAAACTGGTAGACTGGAGGTAAGACTGGTAGACTGGAGGTTAGACTGGCAGACTGGAGGTGACTGGTGGCAGACTGGAGGTTAGCTGGCTGACTGGAGGTACTAGACAGACTGGGCGTTAAAACTGGTGTAGACCGGGAGGTGATGCAGACTTGGAGGTAAGACTGGTAGACTGGAGGTTTAAGTGAAATAGAAATAAATAAACTCGCAGTCAGCTTCCTTGTTAACATTGTGGAAGCTTTCTGATTGGATGTCTTTTAATATTTAGTAGCTTTGTAGTTCCTGAGAAGAGCAGGACTACAAACAGGCAACGGCTAACAGCTAATTGTGTGTGCAGCTCTCAGGTACTTGGCGAGCGACCCGGCCCATAGAGACCCTCGCACGCCCACCGTGACCGTGAAACAGGGATTTGAACCACCGACCTTCACCGGCTGGTTCCTGGGCTGGAACCACCAGGGCCTGTGACATCACTTCCTGTTTACACACACAGTCTCACTGCTTTGCTCTGATGAATAAAACCTGTCTGTCTGCTCACTGTGTGTTTATTTTCCTTTTAAAAAAAACTAAAGTCAAACTCTGAAGTACGGAAGCCCAGAGCTGCCAACACGTTGAGCTAGGCTAATAGTTTCCCTCTACTTCCAGAGTTTGTGCTAAGCTAGGCTAACCTAGAGCTGATCTTACTCTGGGTTAAAGTGTCGTACTGTTCCTTTAATGCCAGGATCAGACTACACAATTTCATCCCGACAGACACATCACAAACGTTCAAAGTCGTGCCTGATAGCGAGGGTTGAGTGTCTTTTATCTCTTATTTTATTAAATCCGTTCACAGAAACGTGTTTCAGAAAACATTTTAAGCACTAAATAAGATATGCAGTTGCTGAATCTGTATGTATTTCAGATCAACAACGGTCAGTTTAAAAGATTTTTGAGAGTTTTGGAGAGGCTGCTGCTCCACCAAAGCGATATCCTGAACTCCTGCATGATCTTCATGACAACACGCAATAATCGGCCTGGGGGCTGGTCGGGGTCACACTTGTAGTGCTGCTCTGCTGCTCTTCTGTTCAAGACACACCAAGATTGTTTGGCAATATACGTCTGTCTAGTCTGACATAGTGACTGTCGTGAAAGACAAAATCGTGTAGTCTGATCCTGTAAGACAAAACCTAAACTAACAAAATAGGAATATATTCAAACTGTCTCTTTAAAACAAGTTTAACTTTCAAATAAACAGCAATTATTCCATTCAGACCAGAGATTAGTCCTGTCCCTCTCTGTCTCTTTGTTCTGTCAGGGTCATCAACTGGTATTGTTAACCAATTGCTAACCTGGATAAAGCTAACCCTGCTAAATATTACTAAATAACAGTTAATCCAGAGTTGTTTTAGTGTCATTTCCACGCTTCCCATTTGTTGTCTCTGTTAGCAGCCAGGCAATGCATTCTGGGAGATGAGGCGTCGAGTTTCCCGCTCCTCGTTGTCATGACGTTGAATCCAGGCGACTTTATGTAAATGAGGACGGTCCAGCTCGGCTCTCGGCCTCTGGAGAACCGGTAACCATCTGCTGAAGTGACCCACGTCAGGTTCAGACGCTGCTCAGTAACCTCAGAGAGAGTTTAACCCTGGGGGCAGACGCCCACCGAGGGGAGGGGGGGTGTTCGTCCAATCAGCTGCAGCCGTGTGCAGGACCAGCTGATCTACGATAAACACGTGCAGGTTGGCCGTTGGAAGTTCGTGGCTCTCAGCAGGAAGTAGCAAAAAGGAAACAGGATATGATGTCAGACTTTGTAGATCCAGGTTAAGAAGGATCCCTGGCCAATCAGAGCGCAGCAGCTCAGCAGTTGTTGCTGGAGTCACAGAACTCTAAATGTAACACCTCCAACAGATAAATACTCCTTCAAGAACACATGGTGGTTAAACTGCTTAACTAAATGTTATCCTTAATTGAGATTCATTTAGATGATGCTGTGTAATTTATCTATTAGAAATAAGAAGAATATACTTGATAGGATGTTGCTTTTTTGCAGTGTAGAAAACCTAAGGAAGCAATTGGTACCAACTATGTCATGTTAGTTTGTTGGGAAGTGATCAACATTTAAATTTTTTTATTTTATTTGTTTATTTGATAGAGACCATGCATATTTATGAACATTGTTGTATACCCCCCCCCCATCTAAATATGCCAGAATTAGTAAAAATAACTACTTTTTATCAGCAGTCCCTAGACAGGTGACCAAGGACTAACATAGGGCCAGCCAGCAGTCATACAGCATGCATTCACTATAAACTAAAAGGTACACATAATGGTGACATATTGAAAATAATAATAGTTAGGCTTTTATTTTGGCAAGGCATTTTCAAGGGGCTCCCTTGACCTCTGACCTCCAGATATCTGAATGAAATGTCACAAAACTCACATACTGTAAAGTCTGCAGAGTTTAACTTTATTTTGTGCTCATGTTTAAGTCCCCATTAATAAAAGGTACATAAATATATCTGCTTTAATCTAAAGATTGGTACTTTTAATAATGCAGCAGATTAGAGGGAACCTTGTACAACTGTAGAATGTCTTTCATAACCAAACTAAGTTGGTTTTGAAACTGAAATATGAAGAATCAAGAATCAACATTGGGATCAGAAATGTAATCAAATCGGGATCGTGTGAATCAGAATTGAATTGATTCAAGAGATCAGCAGCAAGTTTCAGCCCTGATTGTGACAGCCAGAGCTCTAGCTGAGGCTCATGGGTACTGTAGTTCTAATGAAGAGGACGGTCTGTCAGGTGTGTGGGATCAAAGTGTGGTCACTGTGACAGCTTCAGGACATTTCCTGTGTGTTGTTTCTGTGTGTTTCTGTGGAAATTATTGTTCTGTGTCTTTACACAGGTTGTGTATCAGTTGTTAATTTTCAATGTTGTGTGTGTGAGTGTGTGTGTGTGTGTTTGTGAGTGTTTGTGAGTGAGTGTGTGTGTGTCTGTGTGTGTGTGTGTGTGTGTGTGTGTGTGTATGTTTGTGTCTGTGTGTGTGTGTGTGTGTTTGTGTGACGTACAGGGTGTGTGTGAAGCGTCTAGTGCAGTAGTGTGGAGATGCTTGTAGTTAGTGCATGCTGCTTTCTGCTTGTAACTTCGCTTTTTAGCTACTGCCGCTGGCTAGCCCCCTTATAGGGGGTGAAAAGAGGAGCCAAGTGTGTAAGTCTCCTCCGCCAGTACATAGCCTCTCCACCATCAAGACTTTTGCAGTGCCTCCTCGCAGCCACACATGGTAACTGCAACTGTAGGGGATCTCGGAGCAGCAGTGGGCCCCAGAGATGTGGTGTGCAGGCCCACCACATGGTGGACATGCCCTGACGCCCATCAACCACTGCCCCAGCTATGGGCAAATAGCCCCACTGCCTTGTGGGTTAGCCTCTTGAGGCAAGGCTAAGGGAGCACACCCCAACAGAAAAGCAACGCGCTAGCGGTGCGTAATAGGCTGGCCTTAACAGAGCTAGGTCCCGGCAGCCTCCAGCAGCCATGATGGGGAGCTGGTCGTCCTGGGCTCACCCATGCCACCAGACCTAACTCATCATGGTAAAGATAGTGCTACTGGGGAGAGCGCACCCACTTTAGCACTTTAAAAAATTAGTTGCGCAGGTATCCACCTCTGACCATGGTGAATATTACCTGTATCTACACCTGGTTAAAGACTGGCGGCGATGGGGTGTCTGATGACGGGGGCAGGTTTGAATAGACTGGGAGCTCTTAGTCAGAGCCCTGCACGTCAGCGGCACAGGGTATTGGTCACTAACAGCTGGGGCTGAGTGGCAGCTGTTCTCGGCAGACCCTTGTGCGACTGAGCAGCCCTATTGAGGGACTGCACTGCTCACCTCAAGTTGAGGAAAGCCTAGAAAAGGTGGCCTAAAAAATGCCCACTCAACTCATACCTGGACAGGATACCGCGCCTGTCGGGTCATTCCACTTCTGCTGTCGAAATAGAAGAAATAAATCCTACAATCTTAAACTGGCAACCTGGAACATAAGAACCCTCCTGGACTCCTATGGTAGGTCTGAAAGACCCCATAGGACAGCCCTGGTTGCAGCCGAGTTGAGACGCTATGACATTGACATTGCTGCCCTGAGTGAAACCAGCCTCCTTGATGAGGGTTCTCTAACAGAGGAGGGCATGGGCTACACCTTCTACTGGAAAGGCTATCCCCCAGGTGGACAACATCTTCATGGTGTGGGGCTGGCCATTAGGAACACACTTCTGCCAAGACTCACTGAAACACCTGTGGGCATCAGTAAAAGACTGATGACCCTCCGTATCCCCCTGGTGAAGAACCGCTATGCCACACTTTTAAGTGTGTATGCTCCAACTCTACCATCTGACAGTGAGTCTAAAGACTCCTTTTACCAGATACTGGATGAGGCTCTCCAACAGATCCCCAGGAGCGACAAGATCCTCCTGCTTGGGGACTTCAACGCTCGTGTTGGGCAGAACAGTGGGATATGGAAAGGAGTACTTGGCAGGCATGGGATTGGTCAGGCCAACTCAATTCAATTCAATTCAATTCAATTTTATTTATAGTATCAAATCATAACATAAGTTATCTCGAGACACTTTACAGATAGAGTAGGTCTAGACCACACTCTATAATTTACAAAGCCCCAACAATTCCAACAATTCCAGTAATTCCCTCAAGAGCAAGCAGTGCGACAGTGGCGAGGAAAAACTCCCTCTTGGGAAGAAACCTGGGACAGACCCAGGCTCTTGGTAGGCGGTGTCTGACGACGGGTGGTTGGGGGTGTGATGAACAGTGGCGATAGTAGTCACATTAATAATGGAACAGTGACTGGATGTAGCGGGAAGCTGCAGGGTTCAGCAGGACGACGAGCATGACATTGCAGGGCATCGCTGAGCTCAGCAGGGAGTGCAGCAGGACCACGGCGACAGCTGCAACCAGGATCTTGGTGCCAACGTTCTCCAAGGAAATACGCTGGGGGAAAAAAGCATAAGGACTCCGGGGAGTAAACTCCCCAGAAGCTAGGATTAGTAACAAGCATTTCTGGGACGGGCTGCACACAAATAGTAATAGTAATAGTAATAGTAACAGTAATAGTAATAGGAAGGGAGAGGAGAGAGCAGCTCAGTGTGTCAAAGGAAGGAAGTCCCCCGGCAGTCTAGAACTATAACAGCGTAACTATAACAGGTAACTAAGAGAGACAGGTCATAAGGAGAGGTAGCTTTTTCGGGCTTAGAACTCTCCCCCTGCCGGATCGGGCTTGGCTGGCCTGCCTCCCTCTACTTTGTCATGTATTATTAATCTAACAATTATGAAGAGAAGCAGTTGGGCCAGTTAGGTGAACACTGCAACTCCTCACTCCCTAACTATAAGCTTTATCAAATAGGAGAGTTTTAAGTTCATTCTTGAATGAGGTGACAGTTTCTGCCCCCCGAACCCAGATCGGGAGCTGGTTCCATAGGAGAGGAGCCTGATAACTGAAGGCTCTGGCTCCCATTCTACTTTTAGAGACTCTAGGTACCACCAGTAACTCTGCATTCTGGGAGCGCAGTGCTCTAGTGGGACAATAGGGTATTAGGAGCTCTTCTAGATATGATGGTGCTAGACCATTTAGAGCTTTGTAGGTCAAGAGAAGGACTTTAAACTCAATCCTGGATTCAACAGGAAGCCAATGCAGAGAAGCTAATACAGGAGAAATATGATCTCTTTTCTTAGTTCTTGTGAGAACACGCGCTGCAGCATTCTGGATCAGCAGGAGAGTCTTAAGAGACTTATTTGAGCAACCTGATAGTAAGGAATTACAATAGTCCAGCCTGGAAGTAACGAATGTGTGTCTGTGTGTGTGTGTGTGTGTGTCTGTGTGTGTGTGAGTGTGTGCGTGTCTGTGTGTGTGTGTTTTTGTCTGTGTGCGTTTGTGTGAGTGTGTGTTTATATATGTGTGTGAGTGTGTGAGTGTGTCTGTGTGTGTGTGTGTGTGTGTGAGTTTTTAAGTGTGTGTGTGTGTTTGTGTGTTTGTGATAGTGTGTGAGTGTGTTTATGTGTGCGTGTATGTGTGTGTATGTATGTGTGGGTGTGTGAGTGTGTGTCCGCCTGTGTGTTCATCTCTGTTTTAGTGTATTTGATTGTGTGTTACTTTGTGTGTTTGTGTGAGTGTGTGCCCGCCTGTGTTTTTGTCTGTGTGTTTTGTGTGAGTGTGTGTGTGTGTATGTATGTGTGAGTTTAATAATAATAATAATAATACATAAGTTTTATATAGCGCTTTACATGGAACTCAAAGACGCTTTACAAACAAAAGAAAGAAAGAAAGAAACAAACAAACAAACAAGATAAGTAAATTATGGATAGGCCAATTGAAACAAGTGAGTTATGAGCAGTTTTTTAAAGGTGTTCAGTGAGTCCGAGTTTCTGATGTGGATGGGGAGTGAGTTCCAGAGGGTGGGGGCAGCTATTATAAAAAAGGCTCGGTCCCCCAAAGTTCGGTGGGTTGATTTGGTGATGGGTTTGAGGAGGTTTAAGTCTGCTGAGCGAAGGCATCTGGAGGGGCGATGGTGCTGTAAGAGGTCTATTCAATTTCAATTCAATTCAATTCAATTTTATTTATAGTATCAAATCATAACATAAGTTATCTCGAGACACTTTACAGATAGAGTAGGTCTAGACCACACTCTATAATTTACAAAGCCCCAACAATTCCAACAATTCCAGTAATTCCCTCAAGAGCAAGCAGTGCGACAGTGGCGAGGAAAAACTCCCTCTTGGGAAGAAACCTCGACAGACCGCCGGGCTCTTGGTAGGCGGTGTCTGCATGAGCGGTTTGGGGGTGTGGTGAACAGTGGAGATAGTAGTCACATTAATAATGGAACAGTGACTGGATGTAGCGGGAAGCTGCAGGGTTCAGCAGGACGCAGCATGACATTGCAGGGCATCGCTGAGCTCAGCAGGGAGTGCAGCAGGACCACGGCGACAGCTGCAACCAGGATCTTGGTGCCAACGTTCTCCAAGGAAATACGCTGGGGGAAAAAACATAAGGACTCCGGGGAGTAAACTCCCCAGAAGCTAGGATTAGTAACAAGCATTTCTGGGACGGGATGCACACAAATAGTAATAGTAATAGTACCAGTAATAGAAAGGGAGAGGAGAGAGCAGCTCAGTGTGTCAAAGGAAGGAAGTCCCCCGGCAGTCTAGAACTATAACAGCGTAACTATAACAGGTAACTAAGAGATACAGGTCATAAGGAGAGGTAGCTTTTTCGGGCTTAGAACTCTCCCCCTGCCGGATCGGGCTTGGCTGGCCTGCCTCCCTAAGTTCATTCTTGAATGAGGTGACAGTTTCTGCCCCCCGAACCCAGATCGGGAGCTGGTTCCATAGGAGAGGAGCCTGATAACTGAAGGCTCTGGCTCCCATTCTACTTTTAGAGACTCTAGGTACCACCAGTAACTCTGCATTCTGGGAGCGCAGTGCTCTAGTGGGACAATAGGGTATTAGGAGCTCTTCTAGATATGATGGTACTAGACCATTTAGAGCTTTGTAGGTCAAGAGAAGGACTTTAAACTCAATCCTGGGTTCAACAGGAAGCCAATGCAGAGAAGCTAATACAGGAGAAATATGATCTCTTTTCTTAGTTCTTGTGAGAACACGCGCTGCAGCATTCTGGATCAGCTGGAGAGTCTTAAGAGACTTATTTGAGCAACCTGACAGTAGGGAATTACAGTAGTCCAGCCTGGAAGTAACAAATGCATGGACTAGTTTTTCAGCGTCGTTTTGAGACAGGATATTCCTAATTTTGGCAATGTTACGAAGATGAAAAAAGGCTGTTCTTGAGGTTTGTTTTAGATTGGCATTAAAGGATATATCCTGATCAAAGATAACTCCTAAATTTCTAACAGTGGTGCTGGAGGCCAGGGCAATACCATCCAGAGTAGCTATATCTTTAGATAATGAAGTTCGGAGGTGTTTAGGGCCCAGCACAATAACTTCAGTTTTGTTAGGGTTTAACATCAGAAAATTATAGGTCATCCAGGATTTTATATCCTTAATGCACGCGAATTGAAATTGAGCTTGCTGACTGGTTTCGTCTGGTTTGGTTGACAAGTATAATTGGGTGTCATCCGCAACAGTGAAAGTTAATTGAGTGTTTTCTAAGAATATTGCCTAGAGGAAGCATATATAAGGAGAATAGAATTGGTCCAAGCACTGAGCCTTGAGGAACCCCCCCTGCGGCTAACTTTAGCGTACTTGAGGAGGTTTATCATTAACATTCACAAATTGAGATCGATCAGAGAAATAGGATCTAAACCAACTCAGAGCAATTCCTTTAATGCCAACCAAGTGTTCCAATCTCTGTAACAGGATTGAATGGTCAATAGTGTCAAATGCAGCACTAAGATCTAGTAAAACAAGAATGGAGACAAGTCCTTTGTCTGCAGCAGTTAAAAGGTCGTTAGTAATTTTCACCAGTGCCGTCTCTGTGCTATGATTCTTTCTAAATCCTGATTGAAAGTCATCAAATAAACTGTTGCTATGTAGAAAATCACGTAACTGATTAGCAACCACCTTCTCAAGGATCTTGGATAGAAAGGGAAGGTTGGATATAGGTCTATAGTTTGCTAAGACCTCAGGATCCAGGGTGGGTTTTTTCAGAAGAGGTTTTATCACAGCTACTTTAAATGACTGTGGTACATAACCTGTTAATAGAGACATATTGATCATATCTAGTAATGAGGTGTTAACCACAGGTAATGCTTCTTTGAGTAGTCTCGTTGCCTCAAATGGCATGAGGCTACTTACCCTCTGCTCTGAGCATGACCTGACCATAACCAACACCATCTTCCAGCAAAAGACCAAATACAAAACATCATGGATGCACCCACATTCCAAACATTGGCACCTGATTCATTATGTCATCGTCAGACGTTGTGACATCAGAGACGTTCTCATAACCCGGGCCATGAGAGGTGCAGAATGCTGGACAGATCACCGCATGATCATGACCAAGGTCCTCATGAAAGTGTGCCCCCCCCCATGCGAAAACGTGGACCCAGCAGGAGACGTCTAGACTGTGGCCGCCTGTAAGTCACTGCTATAAGGAATGAGTTTCGTCGCTCCCTGGCTGAGAAACTAGGGGAGCTAGAACTCCTCCTGAGGGGTGAAAACGCCACAGAACAGCAGTGGACCTCTATTACTGCAGCCCTTCATGAAGCAGCAGTCCAAACAATCGGCTATAAGAGCAAGAACCATCAAGACTGGTTTGATAATAACTCCGAGCTCATCCATAACCTACTAAGCACTATGCACAAAGTACATCAGGAATCCATAAAAAAACCTTTATCCAGCACCGCCAGACAGCATTGGCGTCGGGAAGTGCAGAGAGCTCTGCGGACCTTACAGAACAAGTAGTGGATGGAGAAGGCTCATGAAATTCAGTCATTCGCTGACAGAAATGATATGCAGAACTTTTACAATGCAGTCAAATCCATCTACAGCCCAATAAGTCACTGCATCCCTCCCCTGAAAACAGCAGATGGGCTTAAAGCCCAGAAAGACCAGAATAGCATCCTGGAGAGGTGGGCTGAACATTTTAACACCCTACTAAATCAGGACTTGGATGCAGACTATACCATCCTGGATGAACTGCCTGAATTTCCTCTTATTGAAAACCTTAGCCAACCTCCAACCTTCCTGGAGGTTCTGTCAGCTGTCCGCTCCCTGAAGTACAACAAGTCTCCTGGCTCTGACAATATTCCTGCAGAACTGCTAAAACAGGGAGGGTATCTCCGCACAAGAACACTACACAGTTACATCACCAAGGTTTGGGCTGATGAAACCATCCCACAGCAATGGAAAGATGCCAGTATTGTCACCATATATAAATCCAAAGGGGATAGGGCCATTTGTGGCAACCATAGGGGCATATCACTTATTGCTGTGGCAGGCAAGGTCCTGGCCAAGGTGATGCTACAGAGACTGATCAATGATTTCACACAGTCTATGCTACCCGAGCCACAGTGTGGGTTTAGAAAGAACAGGAGCACAGTAGACATGGTCTTCACTACCCGGCAACTTCAGGAAAAGTGCAGGGAGCAACATAAAGACCTGTTTATGGCCTTTGACACTGTGCAGAGAGATCTCTTGTGGGAAGTCCTCCACGGGATTGGATGCTCCACTAAGTTTGTCAACATCCTCTGTCAGTTTCATGATGGAATGACTGCTAGGGTGACAATAGGAGGGCAGCAGTTTAGTCCTTTCCCTGTGTGCACAGGGGTAAGGCAGGGGTGTGTACTGGCACCACTGCTTTTTAACATCTTCCTCATATGTGTCACCCAGCTTCTCCACAAGGAGATCAAAGACAATAGTGGGGTGACAGTAGTGTACAGGCTGGATGGTAACCTCTTTAATATCAGGAGGCTGCAGGCAACCACCAAACTGCACAGAGTGAGGATACTTGAGCTGCAGTATGCAGATGACTGCGCTCTCATATCTCACTCTCCGCAAGACCTCCAGTCTGTCCTAGATGCAGCAGTCAAGGCATACAGCAGGACGGGGTTGACCATTAACACCACCAAAACAGTGGTAATCTGCCAGTGGAGTGCTACCATCCCACCCACACCACCCATCTTCAGTGTTGCAGATGAAAAACTGTCAGTTGTTCCATCATTTAAATACCTGGGGAGCATTATTTCTGAAGACAATAGCATTGACAATGAGATCCAGAACAGAATCAAACAAGCATCAACTGCCTTTGGGAGACTCCGGCGGCGGGTTTTTCAGAACAAGAACCTTCATCTCAATTGAAAAATCTGCGTCTACCAAGCGGTCTGCATCCCCACCCTCCTCTACAGCTGTGAAGCCTGGGTTACTTACAGCCGCCACATCAAGTCCCTGGAACGCTTCCACAACTGCTGTCTCCAGCGCATCCTGGGAATCACTTGGCATGACAGAGTGCCTCATACTGAGATCCTCAGGAGAACAGGCTGTAAGAGTATTGAGGCCATAATCACCCAGCACCAACTGCGTTGGTTGGGCATGTCATTAGGATGCCCTACAACCATCTGCCCCGCAGAGTGCTATATGGTCAGCTACACCAAGGCCAGCGCTCTGCCAGAGGCCAGAAGAAACGCTTTAAAGACCAACTGAAGACAGCGCTTAAGAGGTGCAAAATTAATCCTGGGGACCTGGAGAACATGGCTGCTGATCGCAACACCTGGCGGCTGCTATGTCTAGATGGGACCCAAGCACTGGAGGACAGGACAGTCAGGAGACAACAAAGAAGGCTCCGGAGGAACACACCCACACCCGCACCCATGAATGCCAGTAACACCAACACCATGTATACATGTCCTACCTGCAATAGAACCTGTGGATCCAGGATAGGACTATACAGCCATCAGAAAACTCACCGTTAACAGATAGAAGTAGACGTCATCATCGGATTCGATGGAAAACTACAAGCGTGTGTGTGCGTGTGTGTGTGTGCGTGTGTGTGTGTGTGTGCGTGTGTGTGTGTGTGTTAGTGCAGCTTCTTATCAGACCATCAGTTTCCCAGATATTCAGTTCAGAGAAGTTCCCTTCAGTCCACAGAGTGGAAACATCATCTTTAATGGAGCCATCAGAGACACACAGACACACAATCACACTATTTTTCCTACTTTAGTTCTGTCAAACTTCATTCTGAGAGGCTGTGTGCTGGATGGGAGGAATGTCCATCCAAGGTGACTGCAACAGCCTACGGCCACCAACCTATAACTATCAGAATCAGCAATACTTTAATAATCCCAGGGGGAAATTGTTTTTACATTGACAACTACAACACCCAGTTCAGCTTCAGTGAGAGCCAGCTGCCAGCAATCCAGCAGGTGACTGGAGTTTAATGAGGCAGAGACAGAGACAGATATGTAGTGCTTTTATTTAGTTGTTTCGTGTTCACACACACAGTTAAGAAGAATGATGCATTGGTCCAAGCAGCAGGTAAAACATTACATGAGTGGTTTAATTCTGCACTCAGATTACATCAGTGTTGGTGATGTGGACTAAATGAGATGTATTCCAGTAAAGCTCCGCCTCTTCCTGTATGCAGATCCAACCTGTGGACAGCACATGTGAGGATCAGAGCAGAGAGCAGACAGACGGGAAGACGGACGCAGAGAGACCCTCCACCTGGACATGGACCACCTGATGCTGCTGCTGCTGCTGTGGAGCTCAGGTACCACTCTGCTTTAAACATCGTCTCTTCTTATCATTCATTGATTCTTTATTTCCTAAGTCTTGCTAACTGACCACTTTCATCTGGGGCTTAATTGACAGATATAATTGGGTATCGCTCTGCTAGCAGTGATAATTAATTGAGTGTTTCCTAACAATATGTCCTAGAGGAAGCAGATATAAGGAAAATAGAATTGGTCCAAGCACTGAGCCTTGAGGAACGCAATGGCTAACTTTGGCGTGCTTGGAGGGTTTATCGTTAATGTTAACAAATTGGGATCGCTCAGAGAAATAAGACTTAAACCAGCTTAGTGCAGTTCCTTTAATTCCGACTAAGTGTTCTAATCTCTGTAACAGGATTGTATGATCAATAGTGTCAAATGCAGCACTAAGATCTAGTAAAACAAGAATGGAGACAAGTCCTTTGTCTGCAGCTGTTAGAAGGTCGTTAGTAATTTTCACCAGTGCCGTCTCTGTGCTATGATTCTTTCTAAATCCTGATTGAAAATCATCAAATAAACTGTTGCTATGTAGAAAATCACATAACTGATTAGCAACCACCTTCTCAAGGATCTTGGATAGAAAGGGAAGGTTAGATATAGGTCTATAGTTTGCTAAGACCTCAGGATCCAGGGTCGTTTTTTTCAGAAGAGGTTTTATCACAGCTATTTTAAATGACTGCGGTACATAACCTGTTAATAAGGACATATTGATCATATCTAGTAATGAAGTGGTAACCACGGGTAACGCTTCTTTGAGTAGCCTCGTTGGGATGGGGTCCAAGAGACAGGTAGATGGCTTAGCTGAGGATATCTTTAACATTAATTGTTGAAGGTCTATAGGATAAAAGCAGTCTAAGTATATGTCCGGACTAGTCGTTTGTTCTAGCGGTCCTGTATTTAAAGATGAACTGTTAGAAGTTGAGGGCAAAAGGTGATTAATTTTATCTCTAATTGTTATAATTTTATCATTAAAGAAGCTCATGAAGTCATCACTACTCAGAGCTAGAGGAATGGATGGCTCAGTAGAGCTATGACTGTCTGTCAGCCTGGCTACAGTGCTGAAAAGAAACCTTGGGTTGTTCTTGTTTTCTTCTATTAGTGAAGAGTAATAGTCTGATCTGGCTTTTCTTAAGGCCTTCCTATAGGTTTTGAGACTTTCTTGCCAATCCAGACGGGATTCTTCCACTTTGGTGGAGTGCCACCCTCAAGGAAATCAGAAATTATAACTTTACTCATCATCAGAACCAAACAGAATCTGCAGATTGTTTAACGGTTATCAGAGATGATCCAGAATGAAAATCTGAAGAATTTAGCCGAATGTTTTTCTGTTCGGGGTGAAGATTTAATATTTGTATTTTTTTTAATGTTTTAAATGTGTTTAAATCGGTGGAAAATTCTGCAAAGTAACATTCTGTCGCCTTGTTGATAATCAGTAATCATCTGTGTGGTTTTTATTGATAAGCGGGAAATTGTGCAGAAAGTTTAGCGGTGACTCCTCCTTATGACAGCTTTACAGGAAACGCTGCAGCATGTGATCAGTGTTACTAAGGGGGAGATGATCAGGTTGATATCTGTGTTTCCTGTTCTCTCTCCTGCAGCCGTATCACACCTGATTGTTATCTGAATGCTAACGCTCAGGCGTGGCGTTTTCTATGTCTTTACACACCAGAAAGGTGTCTAAGGTGGCGCTGCTGCTGCTAGCCTTGTCTGTACACATGTATGTTTCCCATTGATAAAATGAAATAGGTAGCACTTTATAATAACTATCCATAATTCATCATTTATTAAGCATTAGTTAACTATTAGTTAATGGTTTGTTCATTGTTACTTATTAATTGTTCATACATAGTTCATCATGAGTAAAGTATTTGTTCACACAGTTATAAATGTTTTTTTCATAGTAAACAAGCCTATTAGTTAATGGTTTGTTCATCATTATTAATTAATTGTTCTTACATAACTCATCATCAGTAAAGCATTTGTTCACATAATCATAAATGGTTTGTTCATAGTAAATAAGCCTATCTTGAAAAATATGTTTGCAAGTACATGATTTATACTTAACAAATAATGAAACAACCATTTGTAAATGAAATAACTTTCCCATTATAAACCAGTTACTATCTATTGCTAAATGCTTTGTTCATCATTTGTAAAGCACTGCTCCTATGTTAATTCTCATAAACAAAGCATTTGTATACACACTCATAAATGGTTTGTTCATAGTAAATAAAGCTCTCGAAAATTATGTTTATAAATAGAACTTTGACACTTTCTAAATATTGCAAAAACCATTAGTAAATTAAATAATTTTCCCTTTATAAACTATCTACAAACTAGTAGTAATTTATTTGATTATCATTTCTAAATTATAGTTCCTACATTCATTCTAATCAGTAAAGCATTTGTAAATGCAGTTAGTAAATGGTTGGTCCATAGTAAGTAAGCCCATGTAAAATGTTTATCAGTATATTTTTTACTTACCAATAATGTAATCCATGATTAACTCATGAGTTACTACTGGTTAGTTAAGTATACTGTGTGAGCCCATCTAAAGTGAGTACTTTCTATGCTTTACAAAGCATTTATAAATGACTTCCAAAGGCTACCAGAACCTGGACACACACGTATTGCTCTATTTGGACATGCCTTCAGAAATATACCTATGGATAGTTAGTGTTAATACATCTTTAACAAGCACTTACCAACACATCAATCCATGATTAACTCATGAGTTACTACTGATTAGTTGACTACATGATGTGAGCCCATCTAAAGTGAGGACTTGCCATGCTTTACAAAGAATTTATAAATGAGTTGCAAAGGCTAGCAGATACAACAGAAACACAAGTCAAAAAAGTATTTGTAACCCTTATTACGATGTAGTAAGAATGTACATTTATAAAATAGCTCGTAGTAGTTATGTAGTTGATATCAGTGTGAATTTGGACCAGAACCAGAAGAAAACTAGATTGTTAAGAGCCAGAGAATTGAACATCAATAAAGATGACCAATCAGCTATCAACTAGGCTACGTCAGATCTCTAGATTTACGTCTCCTCACGTACCTTTTGGCGCTACATCGGAACGTAGGCAGCAGTTATTCACTCGGTAAGAGAAAAAGACATTTAGTGAATTAAATCCGATCTAATACTGGCTATGCTTTGTTGTGAATAGAACGAAAGAGAGCTGTGTCTGAATCCACTGTCGTCACGGAGTTAAAGGCAGTGAATTCCATTAAAATGGTGAGTCATTCCTTAACACTAGCTATGCCTTGAGTTCGCTAGCATCCATGCTAATCGGTGCTAATCATGGATGTATTAAGAGAACGGTGCTAATACTGTCTACTGCTAATAGTGCAAAGCTAACGGGTTAGCTAAGATGCTGTATTCATATGCTAATAAGGTAATTAGCCACAAAAGGCTAGCGGAGTACTGTGTATTTCCTGTGAAAAGGCTAATGATTCTATCTATTGGTTATGGAAAGTAATGTTGCTTTTCAACACTACTGCTAGCTGTGGGTATTTGTTGAATGAATGTTAGTACAAGTTGTGTGTTTAATTGTTTAACTGGAGTTTATGAAGAAGTAACTTAAAGAGGCTAATTTTTAGTGCATTCTTTCTACTGTTACCTGGGCAGGGAGGGATAAATAAGCACGCATGTCTTAATGCCTCTAAATTACAACACTGTAGCTTAAGTTATGGGAAAATAATAGGCCTACAATTTGAGAGATGTTTACATGCAATTTATGCAATTATATTAAGAATAGTGTTAATGTTACTAAGGTAGGTTCCATAAAACTTGAATTAGAAATGTATTTTTTGTATAAAGGTTACCTATTAATATAAATGTACTTTTGATACCTGAAAGGGATTTATATACTTTTGATACTTAAGAGAAGACATTTGAGAACGGTTGTATAACTGAAGAGATTTAGATATTTCAATATGGGTTAACTGAAATATCACCTCATTTTATTTTCATTGTAGCCTAAGCAATTGATTTTATTTCTGAATAGTAATTGAGAGAACTGATTTGGCCTTATCTACAGGTGGAGGAGGTGGAGATTTGAGAAGGGGAACGGGAGGTCCGGTCCAGAGAGGGATATTGGATCACATTGATTCTTCAGATCCCAGAGTCTTCCAGGGGTTACAGATTCCCAGTTCAGTGGGCTGGGTGGCAGCTACAGGATCAAGACTCAGAACTTATACGGATTGCCCTGGATTCCTTCTTCATGGTGGTAGGACAAACAGAAACCAAACTCATATGGGCCCCAACGTTGAACATCTCTGAACTCTTGTCATCAAAGAACAATTGAGCTCATAGAACTGAAAAGGGTTTCTTTTATGAGCGCACTTTATTATTTTAGTTCTTATTTTTCATACCTGTGTTTTATCTGTATATGTGTATGCCATGTTTCTGTGTATATTAATATACTTCTCAAACTTTATCTTGGTTTCCTAGTCTCTTTATTGATGTTCAATTCTCTGGCTCTTAACAATCTAGTTTTCTTCTGGTTCTGGTCCAAATTCACACTGATATCAACTACATAACAATACTACGAGCTATTTTATAAATGTACATTCTTACTACATCGTAATAAGGGTTACAAATACTTTTTTGACTTGTGTTTCTGTTGTATCTGCTAGCCTTTGCAACTCATTTATAAATGCTTTGTAAAGCATAGAAAATCCTCACTTTAGATGGGCTCACACAGTATACCTAACTAATCAGTAGTAACTCATGAGTTAATCATGGATTGATGTGTTGGTAAGTGCTTGTTAAATATGTATTAACACTAACTATCCGTACGCATATTTCTGAAGGCATGTCCAAATAGAACAATACATGTGTGTGTCCAGGTTCTGTTAGCCTTTGGAAGTCATTTATAAATGCTTTGTAAAGCATAGAAAGTACTCACTTTAGATGGGCTCACACAGTATACTTAACTAACCAGTAGTAACTCATGAGTTAATCATGGATTACATTATTGGTAAGTAAAAAATATACTGATAAACATTTTACATGGGCTTACTTACTATGGACCAACCATTTACTAACTGCATTTACAAATGCTTTACTGATTAGAATGAATGTAGGAACTATGCTTTAGAAATGATAAACAAATAAATTACTACTAGTTTGTAGATAGTTTATAAAGGGAAAATTATTTAATTTACTAATGGTTTTTGCAATATTTAGAAAGTGTCAAAGTTCTATTTATAAACATAATTTTCGAGAGCCTTATTTACTATGAACAAACCATTTATGAGTGTGTATACACATGCTTTATTCATGAGAATTAACATAGGAGCAGTGCTTTACAAATGATGAACAAAGCATTTAGCAATAGATAGTAACTGGTTTATAATGGGAAAGTTATTTCATTTACAAATGGTTGTTTCATTATTTGTTAAGAATAAATCATGTACTTGCAAACATATTTTTCAAGATTGGCTTATTTACTATGAACAAACCATTTATGACTATGTGAACAAATGCTTCACTGATGATGAGTTATGTAAGAACAATTAATTAATAATGATGAACAAACCATTAACTAATAGGCTTGTTTACTATGAACAAACCATTTATAACTGTGTGAACAAATACTTTACTCATTATGAACTATGTATGAACAATTAATAAGTAATAATGAACAAACCATTAACTAATAGTTAACTAATGCTTAATAAATGATGAATTATGGATAGTTATTATAAAGTGCTACCCATTTCTGTAATAATGAAACTCACTTTGTTCTTTAGCTGATGACTCTCTGGTTTCTGTTCAGAGTCTGTCAGGTTGGTGGGAGGAGCCAGTCGCTGTGCAGGAACACTGGAGGTGAAACATAACGGAGAATGGAGACCAGTGAATGGTTACTCTGACTGGACCCTGAAAACATCAGCTGCTGCCTGCAGAGAGTTAGACTGTGGCTCTGCTGTTTCTTTAGTAGAGAGAAAAGAGTCCTCAAGCAGATCTGTGTGGAGGATCTGGTCTGACTGTGTTGAGATGGGATTTGCTCTGAAGGAGTGTGCAGAATCATATTCCTCTTCCTCCTTCCTTAATCTCACCTGCTCAGGTAAACCCATCAAAGACATGAATGAATGAATGAATGCTTTCATTTCAAACAAAATACAAAAATACACAACAAAAACTTTAAATAAAAGACAATGTATTTCACTCTGAAAAATCAAAAGCAAAATAAATATTAAAGCTGCAAGCAGCGTTGGACAGACCCTCGCGCCTCTGCACGCGTCTGGGTTACTAGCAAACGCCGCTCCTTGCGACCGTGCGTTTGCACGGCACTCAGACACCGCAAATCGTCACCAATGAAAAGGGAACTCTCTGCTGAGTTCAATAATCCTGAAAAGTTTCGAGCCAGTTGGACAATGTACACTCGTGGCTACAGCATAGGGGGCGGGTCAAACCGTCACCAATCAAAAACAAACTCTGCTGAGTTCAACGATACCTCACACAAGACTCTACCTTAAACGGTTCAAATGTTGTGAAAGGGGCGTGGCCTGTGTAAGTGGATGTGGTTAAAGTATGGGTGCCGGCTCAGTATCACATGTAGACCACACATTCTGAGTTTCATGTAAATCGGATGATGTTTGTCATATAAAGCAGACTTCCTGTTGCCAGCGGGGGGTGCTATGACCAAAAGTCAATTTTGGCCTGTAGGTGTCCTCAGGCCTGGACCCTTGTTGATTGTGGGAAATGTCAAGCAGATATGACAATGTACACTGTAGTTACAGACACTTTCTCGTTCATCGCTAAACACTGAAAATGGCCGCCACGCCACGCCCACACCGTCTGATGAAAAGTTTTTCTTTTAATAACTTTTCATCGTTAACGTGTTGGGATGGTACAGACCAAGTTTGAAGTCCATCGGATGAAATCTCTAGGAGGAGTTCGTTAAAGTATAGCACCTTGACTTTTAGGCCTACTTCCTGTTGCCACTAGGGGGCGCTATGACTTTAAGTAAATATCGGCCTTTATTTGTCCTCAGGGTTAGACTCTTATGAATCCTGAAAACTTTCGAACCAGTTGGACAATGTACACTCGAGTTACACCCGCTTCCTGTTTCGGCGGCGAAAAGCACAAAATAGCCGCCCGCCACGGCCACGCCCTATGACGAAGTTTTTCTTTTAACAACTATTCATCTTTAACATCTTAAGATGGCACAGACCGAGTTTGAAGTTGATCGGATGAAATCTCTAGTACCCCTTTTCCACCAACAAGAACCAGGTGCTGGTTCAGAGCTAGAGGCTCGCCTTTATAGTGCAAGAAAGCAGCTCGTTTCCTCCTCTGACCACTCTGCTGTTGTTGTTTAATCGCGTCCATCGTGTTTATCTGCTAATTCAAAAATGGCAGTCACAAGTTTCTGTTCGTCTTGTTGGTTACGGTAACCCCGCCCTCAGCCGCCGATGTAAGCGGTTCTTACTTCTGGCCCAGCAATGATTTGGTGCTACTTAAGAACCACTTTTACTGGTTCGGAGCTGGTGCTTTGGTGATCGAAAAACAAAGAACCGATTTGAAACTAGGCTCTGGCTCCGAACCAGCACCAGCTCTGCCTCGGTGGAAAAGGGGTAACGGAGGAGTTCGTTAAGTACGACATGTGGAAATGGCCAAAATTGCACTAATTTCGAACATTCAATTCCAAATGGCGGACTTCCTGTTGGGCTTAGGGTATGGCTCCAATGAGCTTTTTTGTACGTCTTGACATGCTACATACGTGTACCAAGTTTCGTGAGTCTACGATAAACGTACTGCAGGGGCTCAAATTTTTTGTTTGTAGGGGGCGCTAGTGAGCCATTTTTGTGCGCATATTCCCGAAACCCTTAAAATACGTACATTTTCACCAGACTTGACGCTCGGGCCCTAACAATTTCTTTAGTTCCAATAGTTCCAGAAGTGCCGTTTAGAGTTGGATACAACGCGCTCGACCTCAGTAGGGGTAAAAAGGCCCAAACTGGTCTAGGTTGACTATAGCGTATAATGGACAATCTTTACCAAATTTGGTATACGCCATAGAGTGGCATGCCAAACGAGCATCACAAGTTTCGTGTTGACAGCATTTACTGTGGCAGAGATTTTGCAATTGCAAATTTCCCATTTAAATGCATTGAGTCATAGGCCAAAACACAATTAATAGGGTTAATAAAAACAATCTTCTTTACATAAATGCACTACTGTTCCATTACCAGTGGTTATGTCTAAACTGGCCCTCCTAAATGTGAGGTCCCTCTCAAAAAAGACTTTTATTCTAAATGAGTTTATCTCCTCCACCATCCTAGATTTCTTGTTCCTCACTGAAACCTGGTTGGAGTCTGGTGAATATAGCCAGCTCTTAGAAGTATGTCCCCCCGACTAGATTAGATTAGATAATACTTTATTTATCCCACAATGGGGAAATTCACTTATTACAGCAGCAGTTTTTCCACAATAAAAACCACCAAACAACCGAACAAACAAACAGGCAAACAACAGACAATGAGCAAAAAAAAAACACTGAATGAATGTAAAGTGGCATTATATAAAAAGTATTTAAGTAAAGTGAGGTGGCCGTAGTGCAAAAAAAATACTGTAATGTAAGTAAGCAATTGACGTGAAATTAGATTGAAAAATATGTAATTACATAGCAGCGAAAGTAATTAACCATAATATAAATTATATTTATATTTAAGTGTGACCATAATATAAATAATATTGAAAAAGTATGAAAAGACTATGTCTTCTTTAGCTCACCCAGGCTTAGTGGCCGTGGAGGAGGTATTGCTGTTATTAAAAAAAAAATGCCACCGGTGCACTCTGTTGGTACAAATGCTTATACCAGTTTTGAGTTTTTTATGTTTAAAACAACAGGTGGTATAACGCCTTTGTGTAACTGTCTACCGCCCTCCCAAACAGAATTCTCTATTTTTAACTGAATTTTCTGAATTTTTATCTTCGGTGGTTTTAGGCTATGATAAGATTTTAATCTCTGGGGACTTCAATATTCACGTGGACATTCCATCCAATGCCAGTGCTGAATTTCTCGGAACTATGGACTCTTTTAACTTAACTCAGCATGTTACTTGCCCTATTCACAACTGTGGTCATACTTTTGATTTAGTTTTTTACGCTTGGTCTGTCCATTGATTCTCTGGATGTGGAGGATTTGGGTGTCTCAGACCATCAGTGTATCAGGTTCTCCACCTTGTTTCAAATCATCGCCAATCATCAAACTCCTGCTCACTACTGCCGATCTATAAATACATCCACTCCAAGTTATTTCTCAGATGCCTTCAGAGCCTCCTTTTCACTTAGCAGTTCTAAAACCCCACCCCATCAGCTGAATACAGATCTATTAATCACAGAGTTTAATTCTATCTGTGGAAATATTTTGGACTCCATTGCCCCTCTGACTATCAGGAAACCTAGAGCCAAATCTCACCCTTGGCCAGGGCTGGACTGGCCATCGGGCATATCGGTCATTTTCCCGGTGGGCCAACGGACTTTTGGGCCGAATTGCCGATATAAATAGGCCTTTGTTTATTTTTTTGCCGCACCGGCCCACAAAGAACTCACAGCGGCCCATTGGTTAACTGGTTCACTGACTCCCTGACGAAGGCTTGTATGCCGAAACGCGTCGGAGCACTTTAAGATTAATGATGACTTAGCCATAAATAAAGGCTTTGTATTTTTCTAAAAGAGAGTGCCTTGGACTTTCCTTTTTGGTTTCTAGGTTAATTTTCTTTATTGGCACTGGCCTGACCCAATCAAATCCAGGAACCCACTCCGGGCCGCAAATGTACGAATCCCACTATGGCCATGCCTCCCGGTAATTATGCTGGAAGTTTAGCATCCACGTTAAAATGGAGAAACGACTACCAACGCGCAAGGGAGGTGCAGAGAAATTACGGGAGAAAAAGATTAACAATCTACAGGCGGATTCCTCAAACATTGCGGACATGTTTGGGGCTGTAGTTGCTGCTTCAACATCAGCATTACCTGAAGCCGAGGAGGAGGAGAGGTGGCTGGCTATAGAAGCAGAAACAGCATCATGACCGGGAAGAAGCCGAGTGACCATGACGGAGCCATGGGAGCGAGTGAGGAAAAGATGGAAGAGAGAGTAGATGACGATGTGGTAAGGAGTAGGCAAATTAACAGGGACTCTCAGGTAGGGAGGGAGGCTGTGTGTGTGTGTGTGTGTGTGTGTGTGTGTCACGTCATAACGACAACAAGCAGTTTGTCTGTATCATTAAAGTTAGTGGCTGTCAGGTAACCTAACTGCTTAAGCTTACATTGAAAATGCTAGCGGTTAGCCTGTTGGGTAGCTGAAGAGTCTGTGGATCTATAAAATCAGTGATGATACAAGCATCAGCGTTCCTTGAATAGCTTAATTAGCTTCTCTTGTATTGGTGCTCTTTTCCAGGGCATATACTACTCTCAGCTTTATTGTAGCTTTTGGGAAGGGTTATGGTTATAGTATTTAGCAGACACTCATGTGCAAAGTGACAAAATATGAATCTTACAATAATTAAAATTAAATTTAAAGTTGCTAAGCCAATATTAAGCAAATAGTAATAATAACAATAATGGCAATACAATATCAAATATATAAAAAAATTATAAAAATACCATAAATATACAAATCATAACTCTAAGAATGAATGAATTACTTAGGTGTAAGATCAACAGATAAGTCTTGAGATCCCTCTTGATGGATCCAAAACAATCACATGAACGCTGAACACTAGGCAACTCATATCATAGAATGCACGCATATTTTAAGAGGACTGTCTGCAGGTAATGTGTCTGACCAATCACAGTGGGTGTGGGCCGCCTGGGCCAAAAATGCCAGGGCCGATTTTTTTGTCCCAGTCCAGCCCTGTGACACTCGTGCTCTTAGACGACTATGTCGAAAAAGCAGAGAGAAAATGGAAAAAGGACAGGCTACAGGTGTCTTTTGAGATGCTGAAAGGCTGTCTGGCTAATTATCAGTTATCGGTCAAAGGAGCAAGGGCCAAATATTTCGCCAACATCATCTCCAAAAATCACCACCATCCCAAAGCCTTGTTCCATACAATGAATTTAGTTCTCACCCCTGTTGACTACACTTGTCTTGTACCATCCACAGCCATTTGTGAGGATTTTCTAACATTTTTCTTAAAAAAAATAGATCTTATTTGTTCAAATATCTCACCGCCCATTTATTATCTTGGTCTGATGCTTGACCCCCTGCCATCCTTAATGGCTTTCAGCCTGTATCTCTGTCTCTCGTCTATGACACTATTGCTCATACAAGGTTCTCCACGGGTGTTGGCCATTCTTCTTTGTCTCGCCTGCAGTTGGTGCAAAATGCTGCAGCAAGATTTCTGACTGGCACAAGGAAAAGATAAAGCATCACACCGATTCTGGCATCCCTGCATTGGCTACCTATTAAATACAGGATTGATTTTAAGATTCTTTTATTTGTTTTTAAAGCTATTCATGGTCAGGCTCCTTAGTATATTTCAGAACCCCCAGCTGCCCCCCTAACTTTGATGATCCAAAAACTGTACTTGTAAAAACAACCCGCCACTATGTCCACAAGTCAGTTTCACCAGTGTTTTTCATAACTGCAGTGAGAAGGAAACAACGTTTTTCTTCTCAAAGTCGACCAAACTCTTCCCCTTACTGCCTTTTTGGAGGGAGTTTCTCCGTGGCCCTGACGAGCGCCCGGGAGTCGTTCTGTTTCATTTCTGTGGGAATCGATGGACAGAAACAACGGACTGAACACACCGTAAAAAGGCTGACGTCTGGGCAGAGATAAGTAGTGTGTTTACTAATGAGCAAAGGGTTCGCTACCATTGTTGCCATTAATGTGATCTGATTTAATCATGTACTGGTCCATATGTGATTATTAATCCGTTCTGTGAATGTATAAATTGATCACTATACTCGTTGATTTAGGTTGTGTTAAGTAGCTGGGTATAACTGTAATCGCTACCTGCTAATTCATTCCTTTCATGGAATTTAGTTACTGTCTGCGATAGAATCGCGAAAATCAGCTGTTAGCTACTGGAGTGGTTATAGTGACGTTTCCCTCAGCAAAACCAAAAGTCTCAGTCTGTAGGACAGTGGCTGAGGGGAACTAGGTCATTATCGATAATTAAGATCAAAGTGCCTCTTTTCTTTACTTCTCTTCTCTTTCTCCTCTTACACACACACACACACACACACACACACACACACACACACACACACACACACACGACACAGGCTAGCCGAGTATCTCCCGAGCTAACACGGTAGGCTAGCTTCACACGCGGAGTCGGCATCACCTTGTACAGAGCTAACACATGACCTAGCATACTAGGCTAAGCGTGCGCGTTGCCTAGCAACCCCTTCGGCTTCTTCAGCCCTCCTGTTGCGCGCAGCACCACTACCGCCCTCTTGAGGCTAAATAGTTTTGTGCAGCTCACAGGAGTAGCCAGTTTGGTTTTTGTGTTAGGAATACAATTTGACACCGCCCCTCCTCCTTCGCTCACACACACACACACACACACACACACACACACACACACACACACACACACACACACACACACACACACACAGACGTGTCCATGACACATGCTGCTTTGTTTTGGCTTTGTTTTGGTTGTGATATGGTAAAAGATATATATGTTTATTATTGAAGGATTATTGATTATCTAATGATAATTGTGACGTTAATAAATCTTATTATACTTAATTAGCAGTTGCTTGTGATTATTTGTGTACTTGTTGTAATAATCACTGGTCGATCAGGTCCGTGCTTGGATTCACCCCTTCCTTTAGTTCCTTTTTAAAGGATTACCACAGAAATGAGACTGTTCCACAGTTTGATTATTGGTCCCTGACTAGCAGGGTGGGGCCCCGTTTTGATTGGTTGTTGATTTGATAAAGTTATTAATAACCATATTCATAACTTTATTAATATTGATAAAACATCTTTGATAATTTGCCAATGATCAAATCTGTACCCTACGAGAATCCTACAGCAGCATACTGCCAGGATTATATAAAATTGTCATTCTATGGGTATGTTAAAATATATACAGACGGTTCAAAAGATCCACAAAATGGGCATTGTGGGATTGGGATATTTATTCCGGAATTTAATAAAAGAGATGGCTATAGGTTAAATAATTTTCTATCTGTATACTCTATTGAGATGACTGGGATAATAACAGCTCTTATGTGGATTGAAGAGGTTAAGCCAGTGAGAGCTGTGATCTGTACAGAATTCCATGGCAGCTATTCATAGCCTAGATACAGGTCACTCATCAAGGAAAGATTTGATTATTGAAATTAAACATTTAATATTGCATTTCAGGAACCTTGGAATCACTATTCAGTTTTGTTGGGTTCCAGCTCATATAGGTCTTACAGGAAATGAAGATGCTGATAAAATTGCGAAAAGATGCTGAAAAACAAATGTATAGGAATTAATGTCCCACTGGGGAAAGGTGAAGACAAATCCATAATTAAGTCTGAAAGTATGCAAAGATGGCAAACTGAGACTGTGACCGGGAAAAGGGTTACTGCGCTGAGTTTACACAGAAGGGAAGACGTGCTCTATACCAGACTTAGATTACGTCACACAGGATTGAATGCTACCTTACAAATAGTGGGTACTGGTACTGGCTTATGCATAGAACGCCAAGACAAAGAAAATGTAGAACATGTACTTTTTGTATGTGAGAAATATAATGATAGTAGAATAAACTGGCAGGAGAGTGGAAGGAGAGAACACAATACATGAAATACTTAAAGAACAGGGTATGACAAGGGAGAGACTTGAAGCTTTATTTATTTTTCTTCATAATACTGGTTTTCATTAACTGGTTTAAAGTTTTTGTTATTTTATTTATTTATTTTTTGTTTGTTTTGTTTGTTTGTTTTTGTTTTGAATTAATTCAAGCCTAGACTCTATGAAGTTCATGGTATTACACACTCCTGTACAGTTGGTGGCGGTATAATACAAAAAGTAGTAATCTGCCAAAAAAAAAGAAGAAGAAGGAAATATAAATGTTGGAGGCGTTCTCTTAATACATCCATGGTTGGAGGCCATTAATGGCCGCGCAAAGTCCTTGAAATCCATTCTGCAGTTAGCATCATATAGCCATGGCAAAAAGAAAACAAGGCAGTTTATTTCATTTAGGTTTTTACTTAGAAATGTGTAGCGATGACGTTAATAGCACGACGATTCACCTGCTGCAAGCCCTGTTAGTACACCTCCCACCGGGGTGAAAACGCAAGAAGAAGCTGAAGAAATAATGTCCTCTCTGGCTGAAGATGGAGGTGGTAACAGCTCGTCAGAGGCCGGTCATCATCCTAACCCCTCTTGCTCCTCTCTCTCCCGTTAAATTGAAACAGCCAGCGTGGAGAGACTGGAAGAGCCCATATATATGGCAGTTTATTAAGGATGGAAGCTTGGGGTGCGTCGCTTAGGCCTAATTGAACGGAGGAATTATGGTATTCTTAGTAACTTTAACCGTGCATGTCTTTAACCGTGTTCATGTGAAATCTCAAAGACAGCCTGATGCTTTGTTTATAGACTATTTGTGGGTGGCTGTTTGACCTATCTATTCCTGGTGATAAAGTATGATAGGGTAAATCCTGTATAGTGCATACACTTGTAGCTGTTATGTATCTTTGTAAGTCATTGTAAGCCGCAAGCGCTTCGGCTCCCCCGAAGGCCACGGTATAGTTCGAACACTACTTATTAGCTACATGGCCCTACAGTGTAATGTAATACAAGGATAACCAGAGGTTTTCACATATTGACTTTTGTAGGTCAGAGTAGCTGAAGAAAGTAGCTGGAGCCTAAACATGAAAAGGAAGGCTAAAAGAAAAATTCAAAGAAGTACACAGGATGAAGAGCGTGAGGGAAATGAAGAAGAAGGCAGTAAACTGGAGAGACCATGGAGGGTCAGAGCAGGAGAAGATGACAGAAGGAGATGAGGAAATAAATGAAGGAGAAGAGGAAATAAGTGAAGGACATGAGGAAAAAGAAGAATCAGTGAGGGATGAAGAGGAGGCTCCAGATTCAGAGAGGGACAGAGGCAGGGAGTGATCAGGAGGCAGATGAAGATGACAGGGAGGAAGAGGCCTTCTGTTGTTACCGCTGACAGACTCAGATTTATATTCTAAGTGTCTGACAAAATTATGGAAAGGATTAATGTTAAAGAGTAAGATCCTTTTTTTACACATAAAAACATCTGCAAAATTGCGTTCTATAAACCCACCAGACTCCATGTAAATAAAAAGTAATTTATCATCCTAAAATACACTGCTTTTGAAGTTGAGAGAAACAAAATAAAACTATGAAAACCCGTTTTGGGTCGTCTTTCCACTTTTCCAACCATCACAACTCTAGTTTTGGTTAATATAAATACATACTTTACCGATTTAAATGTGAAAATAGTCTGGCTCTATACATGCTAAAAGTACTGTTTTTCTAAATGGAGTCTGGTGGGTTTAGTGTTAGCGACCTCAGAGCTGTTTCTGGTTTAACAGAAAGGTCTTAAAGAGGTTTTAAAGGTCTATCTCTGTAGGGATCCTTTCATAATGTTGTCAGACACTTAGAATAATAATCTGAGTCTGTCAGCAGCAACAACAGAACTTTTAGTGGACCAAATTGACGATGCACATTTGTCTCAAAGGGGGACATTGCAGACAGAATTGAAGAATAATACATCAGTGTGCTCACGATGACCTACATCATATACTTGTGTGTGCTCCTTCCTCTGTCCCAGTGACAGTCAGTGGTTTCCATTGGACTGAACTGTAAAGTTATCCAGGACAATGACATCCTGAAGTGTAGAGAAGTGGACTTGTTTCTGGAAGCTTCAAACTGTCTGTCTGTCTGTCTGTCTGTCTGCCTGCCTGTCTGTCTGTCTGTCTGTCTGTCTGTCTGTCTGTCTGTCTGTCTGTCTGTCTGTCTGTCTCTGTGTTTATAGACTTCCTGCTTCAGCCCAACATCTCTGTGTCCTCCTCCATGGTCGGGGTCTCCGAGGAGGACCAGCAGGAGGTGTTCCAGGTGTTCTGGGGCTCCACCTTCACCATCAGCTGCTCCATCCAGCCACAGTACCCAGGAGGCTCCTTCCAGCTCACCTTCACCTCCTCCAACTCAGCACACATCTACACCCAGCCAGCTGTCAATCACTCTGCCCACTTCCTGTTTCCTGCTGCAGAGCTCGCCCACCAAGGAAGCTACAGCTGTGTTTATCACCTCTATGTTTTCTCTCATAACTTCTCCTCTGAGAGCCGTGTGCTCTCTCTCACCGTCATGGGTAAGCTGACTGTTTACAGGATTGGAGAAGATGATTGGTCCAAACTGAGTGAAAATGATCAGCTGACAACATGTTTCTGGACTGACTCTGTGACGACTGTCATCGTGTTACCCGTGTCAGATAGTAAACAAACTCATACAAAGTGTAAAAATGGTAACAGCTAACAATTAACTGAAGGACAGAGCATGTTTGGTTACGATGATAACTCTGGTTCTCTGAGAACTGAGCGAGGTGTTTCACTATGAGAATCACCTTCTGATGTGACCAATCACAAAGCTCTGACCATGGGATGATATAAAGTAAATATGAAGTGTACTAAGTGTGAGAGTTACGTGTCCATGTTGAAGTGATTTTAGATTTCAGGTCAGTTTGTGTTTAATGGGAGCTGTTGGACTCATGATGTTGTGTGATGTGTTTACTGTCCATGTGTTCTATCAGATCCGAGGCCTTTAATCATCAGAGCGATCCTCCTGCCGCTGATTCTGCTGGTGGAGAACATTGTCCTTTACTTCTACTGTAGGGTACGGACTCTCTCTCTCTCTCTCTCTCTCTCTCTCTCTCTTTCTCCCCCTCCCCCTCTCTCTCTCTCTCTCTCTCTCTCTCTGTTGTTTCCACCACTGGCTGTGTTTGTTAAACTGAAGAGGAGTGATTCAGGAAGTCACATCTGTGTGCTGTCATGTCTCTCCAGGCCAACAGGGGGCAGCTGCCGTGCAGACAGAACAACATTGAGCCAGATTATTATAACCTGGGTGTCCCTGCAGCTGAAGGAGGGCCAACTAAAGAGGAAGGAGCTCAGGGAGCAGAGTAGCACCTCCAAGGAGCTCATGGAGGTTAAGCATGTATGCACCTTTTTACCCCCACTTGGAATAATTCCCATTTATTTACCCTTACAAAACTTCAATTCATTTTGATTGGCACATGCTGGGTACAAGATCCGGGGTCTCTGACGCCAATCTGTGAGGAAATATGAATTTTAAAAAGTACATTTTACTGACAAGCATTATTCTTCCCAAATGTCCAGAACCAGGTTTTAGGGAACCAGTAGGGGTCCTTAGGATGGACCCAGGACCACCAGAATTGGGTCACATATTCTACAGAACTCCTTGATTTGGAAAAGGTTCCAACTCATTTTTCAATTTTTTTGTTTTTACTGACACCCCCTGGTATTCCCAAAAATTTTAAAGAACTTTGCCATTCGCAAGTGCAATTAGAAGGTAAATACTCCTTCAACCTGGACCCTATTTTACTATGTTGTCGTGTCTAAGTGACTGATGAGAACAACCATCTTAGACATTGGTCGGGTATTAACCCTCCTAACACCAAAACTGGTTAGAAAAAGCATGTTTTGTTTAAAAGATTGCCAAAGAAAAAACACTTATCCTAGAAAGGGGCTGAAAAAACAGTAGTTACCCTTTAAGGTACAACTGGGAAGAGTGGTCGACAACCTTAAAATAGCTTCCACACTCGCCCATTTTTAGTATCCACCCAGGCCAAACTTTCCCATGCGGCCATCTCAATTCTTTGGGTTGTCCAGCAAGTCGTAACTGGGATAAAGAAAAGAGTCTTTTGAAAGTCAAGTTGAGTTTCGCAGCCATTCCAGATGGTTCTCTCCTCAAGACTAAAGTTATCTGCATGTACTGTTGATGTGATCTGAGTTACCACCGGATTATGTCAAGTCATAAACACCACTTGAGCTTTAAAAACTTGAGAAAAACCTCCCTATTAAAATACATTTAGAACAGATTAAAAATGTGCCATTTGCGTTAAATCATGAGTCAACTATAGACAATCATAAGATTAATCATAATCAGATGTTTTCATGTTGACATCCCTAATTAAAATAAATGGAAAAATCATTGACAAATGTCCTCTAAATTCTGTAATTAGGTTTTTATCATGAGATACCAGACACTCATAGCCCCCTGTTGTTTGTAGATCCAGGTTGGTGAACAACATCTGGTGCTATGTTGACGATTTGTTGGTGTTTGGGATTAAAGAAATACAATGAAGGAATCAAAGTCTTGTAGCTCGCTTTTTATATTTTTTTCGGGCATGTTAGGCCTTTATTTCCATAGGA
The DNA here is from genome assembly GCF_010015445.1 of Perca fluviatilis. Classification (NCBI taxonomy): domain Eukaryota; kingdom Metazoa; phylum Chordata; class Actinopteri; order Perciformes; family Percidae; genus Perca; species Perca fluviatilis. The sequence continues at coordinate 43,328,518 of NC_053117.1, read as the reverse complement.
CAGATGAAGACATGAAAGGGGGAGAGAGGGGGAATGACATGCAGCAAAGGGCCGCAGGTCGGAGTCAAACCTACGGCCACTGCGTCGAGGAGTAAACCTCTATATATGTGTGGCTGCTCTACCAACTGAGCTAACCCGGCCACAAAATCAGAGGCTGTTTTCACACAAATTTCATCTCATTTCATAAGAATTGTTTGTTTTTTGTAGTTCAGGAATGTACTTATTGTGTAATGATGGATTTTGCTTACTTTTGTGTTTAATGCTTTTTCCTATTTCATAAAATCCAGTTCAGCCCAAAGATTTGCGACAAAATGAAACCATTTAAGAACATTGAAAGAAATGTTGTAGTGGTCTGAACCGTCCCGTCTCAGCTCGACTCAAACCAGCTGATGGTGTCACTGTGACTCAGCTGGTGGAGTCTCCAGAGGCTGGTTTATAACGTAAGAGACGTCTCCTGTTTCTACAGCCAATAGAGAAGTCAGCTGGTGGAGTCTCCAGAGGCTGGTTTATAACGTAAGAGACATCTCCTGTTTCAACAGCCAATAGAGAAGTCAGCTGGTGGAGTCAGCTACAAACTGTAGAAACCAAATTATCCAGAATCCATTTTATTTCTGTTACAAACTGTCAGCTGGTGAAATGTCAGAGTTTTAGACGGAGGCTCAACGAGCGCCGTGAGAACGGTATGTGGTGGAGCGAGCTAGAGAGAGACTGAAGAGAGAAGAGCAGCGTTAGAACAAAGCAGAGAATCAGAGAAATAAAACATAGTTTTCTCTGTTTCATCTCTACTAGAAATGCAGCTGTAGCAAGTATCTCACTATCACTCTCCTCATTCATATCTTAAAATGCTACAAATGATATCCAGTTACAAAATGCCTGAAAAGTCTGAAGTTAGAGCAGAAGTCCAGAGAGTGGTTTCTATGGAGATGATCCACCGTCTCGTCTGATTGGTGGAAACTGGCAGCTTTCAGAACGCTGCAGACCGGAGACTCTCAGGGAGACTAAAGTTTACTCTCCTCTCGTCCTCAATCTTTGGTCTGAACTGGACTTTACAATTGTTTGGTTTTGTATTTCAGGAATTTACTTATTGTGTAATGATGTTTGTTACTTATTTTTTTAATAAATGATTTTCTTATTTTATAACAATTGTGCTGATATTTGTTATCAGCATTTTGATTATTTATGTAATTAGGCATTTTGATTAATTATGTGCTTAAAGCAACATTGTGTAACATTTGTATTCTTTGTAAGTTACACAGTGTGAAAACAGGTGATCAGATACAGAGGGGAAATGACTGAGACAACTTTCTCCCTGTTGCAGATTAAGTAATTAATGAAAGAGATATTTTGGCGTGTATATATATATATATATATATGTTATTATCGCATCTCGGCAGACCTCCGATGCTCGAAGCAACATCGATATGTTAACACACTCCTAAATTCTTCAGATTATGTTTGGGTCTGGTTAATATTATTAGACATTTTTAACTGGTATCTTTCAGAGCGGAGCATCACTAGTTTCAAGTCGTCTCCTCGATGGTCAGAAATGGGATTTACAAATTGTTGCTGTTGTTTTTAACAACAGATTTTGCTTATTATTGTAATGAATGAATTTTCGTATTTTGTAACAATTGTGCTTTTATTAGTTATCAGGATGTTTGCTCATTTTTGTTGTTAATCATTTTGATGAATGTTGTCCAACAGCATTGCTTAACATTGGTATTTTCATTGATATAATGCCAGAATTATAGTCATCTCTTTATTCTTTTCTTATTTTTAGGTTCTTTATTTCATTATTTCTATTTGTAAGTTGAAACAATTGTATGTGTTAATGCATCTACTTCTTGTTATTTGTTTGTATTGATGTCTAAATGTGTAGAATTATAAGTGACACCAAAAAAAATTAATAAAATCATCCTTAAATCCAAACATTATTATTTGAATCGGCTGTTTTTTTCTGTGTTGTCAGACATCAGCTAAGAAGAAGCCAAGTTTTTAAGACAAAGCCTCCAATTTACTTCAGAAACGATCAATAGTAAATATGGAGGAATAAAGTTATTGTAGTAAACTGTTGAAGTAGGAGGCCTGTAGTTCTGGTATTATAGTAAACTGTTGAAGTAGTAGGCCTGTAGTTCTGTTATTGTAGTAAACTGTTGAAGTATTAGGTCTGTAGTTCTGTTATTGTAGTAAACTGTTGAAGTAGGAGGTCTGTAGTTCTGTTATTGTAGTAAACTGTTGAAGTAGGAGGCCTGTAGTTCTGTTATTGTAGTAAACTGTTGAAGTAGGATGCCTGTAGTTCTGTTATTGTAGTAAACTGTTGAAGTAGGAGGTCTGTAGTTCTGTTATTGTAGTAAACTGTTGAAGTAGTAGGTCTGTAGTTCTGTTATTGTAGTAAACTGTTGAAGTAGGAGGTCTGTAGTTCTGTTATTGTAGTAAACTGTTGAAGTAGTAGGTCTGTAGTTCTGTTATTGTAGTAAACTGTTGAAGTAGTAGGTCTGTAGTTCTGTTATTGTAGTAAACTGTTGAAGTAGGAGGTCTGTAGTTCTGTTATTGTCTGATAAAGTTTTAGAAACACTGTCTTATCCTCCGTACGTCTACAGCCCGCCTTCTCCTCTAAATTTATCTCAGTGCAAAGAGCCTCAAAGACAGAGATATAAAAATGTCAGCAAACATCTCCATATTAATAAATGCTCATGTAGAACAGTTAGTAATGTTGATAGGCTCATTAAGACTTCAGAGACTGTGTTAACTTCATCATTAGGCTCAAATACGTTCACAGGATACCCCAAGGATTCTTCTAGTTATATTTAAGGCTTTTAAAGACCATTTTCATGCCACCTAGGATCGAATTTAATGTCAACTTTACGGCCATATAATGAAAAATCAATGTAGATTTCAGGCCTGAGAAAAGATTGATTTACCAAGTAATGCCACCGGGATTTAATAAAGCAGTTATTATAATACTCAAAAATCATATTTTGTTCTTTAGCTTTGTAAGGTGTGTTCGTACTCTAATAACATTAAATAATAAAGTATTTGTTGTATGAAGAGCTCATATGCTATGAAACTAAACATACAAAATAAATAGGATAATAAAAAATAATAACATATATAATGTAATTTATTACATGGCTTGGTTGAATTCTAAGGCATTCTGTGGTGTGTTGTTTCTAAATAACACACCGTTGCTAAGTATAACACACCGTTGCTAAGTATAACACACCGTTGCTAAGTATAACCCACCGTTGGTAAGTATAACACACCGTTGGTAAGTATAACACACCGTTGGTAAGTATAACACACAGTTGCCATGCATACACTGTTAGACTTTCCTGTAATTTCTGCAGTTACCACAAATCCCCAGTAAAATACCATCATTTTCTTTTGCGGTAGTCTGCTGTAAAACAACAGCAGTAGTGCTACTGTATTTGTAATGTATTTGTACTGTAGTTGTACTGTAGTTATACTGTAGTTATACTGTACTTGTACTGTAGTAGTGCTACTGTAGTTATACTGTAGTAGTACTGTAGTTGTACTGTAGTAGTGCTACTGTAGTTGTACTGTAGTAGTACTGTAGTAGTACTGTAGTTGTACTGTAGTAGTGCTACTGTAGTTGTACTGTAGTAGTACTGTAGTTGTGTTACTGTAGTTATACTGTAGTAGTATTGTAGTAGTGCTACTGTAGTTATACTGTAGTTATACAGTAGTTGTACTGTAGTAGTACTGTAGTTGTGTTACTGTAGTTATACTGTAGTAGTACTGTAGTAGTGCTACTGTAGTTATACTGTAGTAGTACTGTAGTTGTGTTACTGTAGTTATACTGTACTTGTACTGTAGTTGTACTTTAGTAGTTATACTGTACTTGTGCTGTAGTAGTGTTACTGTAGTAGTACTGTCGTAGTGTTTACTGTAGTTATACTGTAATTGTACTGTAGTAGTGCTACTGTAGTTATAGTGTACTTGTACTGTAGTTGTACTGTAGTAGTGCTACTGTAGTTATACTGTACTTGTACTGTAGTAGTGTTACTGTAGTAGTACTGTAGTAGTGTTTACTGTAGTTATACTGTAATTGTACTGTAGTAGTGCTACTGTAGTTATAGTGTACTTGTACTGTAGTTGTACTGTAGTAGTGCTACTGTAGTTATACTGTAATTGTACTGTAGTAGTGCTACTGTAGTTATACTGTAATTGTACTGTAGTAGTGTTACTGTAGTTGAATAAGACAGATTCTAGCCATATTAATAACATTGTTAGTTGTTATAGAAGCGTAGAAATGAACATTTTACTTGTTATGCTTTTAACAGTGAAGGTAATTTAATAATGAACTTTGGCATGTTGTATGTTTTTCAGCAGTGTAAATAATTTATTATTATTACAGATATAAATGCTTGAGCGCCAGATTTGAACTCTGACCTCACGACTTCAAAGGAGTAGCGGTTTGGTCTGTGTCCACCAGAGTCTGGTTACACCCTCCTCAAAGAGAGCTGGAGCAGCGTTAAGCTAAGACCAATCTTTACTACTTCTGGGACATTAAAATCTCTGCTGACCAGCCTTCGCCAGCAGTGATGCTAGGTTACCGACCTCGTCATAGCTAGGCTAGAGCAAGCTAGTTTTGTTTCTCCTGTTGGGAATTCGTAGGTGTACAGATTCAGGTATTGGCAAATTATCAAAGATGTTTTATCAATATTAATAAAGTTATGAATATGTGTATTAATAATTATATAATAATTGAGCTGTGAAACCGTGTCATAGGTGGTGTTCCCTTTAAAATACAGATCTCAATTAACTTGGTTAATCTATCTGGTATTCTTTAAAGGAACAAAAGGAAGGGTGAATTCAAGCACTCACAGTTCAACCAGCAATTATTACAACAAATACACAAATAACCACAAACAACTGCTATTTAAGGTACAGTAGAGTTTATTGACTTCAAAATCATCAATAGCCAATCAATAATTTTTCACTCATTAAAACCTGTATACCTTCTAACAACCTATCACAAAGATAAAACAAACAACACACATGTAGTGATCATGTCTGTGTGTCTGGGTGTGTGTGTGTGTGTGTGTGTGTGTGTGTGTGTGTGTGAGTGTGTGTGTGTGTGAGTGTCGTTGTGTGTGTGTGTGAGGAGTGGGGGGACGAAAGCCAGGAGTTGCTAGGCTACGCCCAAGATTACCCGTAAGCTTGTTCGAGCTAGGCTATGTGTTAGCCGGTTAGCTTATGTGAAACACGTGTTGCAGACAAAAGAACACACTACGGCTCGCAGTTGTGAAGTTGTGTTGCGCCTCCCGTGACTAGAGTTCAGCCGTTAGCGCTTCAGGCTAACGTTTTGCCCACACAGAGATACACTGATAGGCTATTTCGCTAGGGCTAACCGGTTAGCTTATCTGTTTGTGTGTATGTGGAAGCTAGCAAGGCTGGCTGTTCACAACATGTGTGTGTGTGTGTGTGTGTGTGTGTGTGTTTGTGTGTATATATATATATGTGTGTGTTTGTATATATGTGTGTGTGTGTGTGGGGGGGGGGGGGGGTGTATATATGTTTGTGTGTGTGTGTATTTTTATCCTGTGGATGTTGATTATGGATAATGACCATCCTCTGGTTCCCCAGGTCTGGACTAAGGTAAATTTGTTTTTTTTTTTTTTTTTTTTTTTTTTTTTTTTTTTTTTTTTTCCCCCCCCCCCCCAACCAAAAAAAGGATAAATGAAAAGCTGAAGCTAAATGTCACTCATCACGGCTTAATCGGTTGCACGTTTGCCGAGCCAGGATAAGTAGGTGAAGCTATGTCAAGCCAGGAGTAGATAGCTGGGATAAGTGCACGTTCACGGCTTTCTTAAATAGACCACGGTATCGATCACAGATTTACTGATGCAGAAATGGAGAAGACGTGTGCAGCATATGTTTCACCCGCTGAGCAGCAGCTTCTGATGGAAAATTACGAGGAGGTGAAACATATAATATGCAAAAAGGGAAATACGGCTGTTATCAAATGGAAAAAAAGACCGACAGACAATAGCGACCGACTGAATATGTATGGATTTAAAAAAAATCTACTTAGTCACTCGACGTTTTAATTGCTTTAATATGCTTGTTTTATGTGTTGGTTTTATTGCTGTGTCTGTTTTTATGTGCCAAATGTGCTGGTTTTAGTGTAAAGTGTCTTTGAGTAGCCTGTAAAGCACTATATAAATAAAAAAACAATAATTCTTGTTCCTGGGAAATTTATAAGGACTAGGCTTAATTTCAAAGCTTATTCATAATGCGAGAATATGTTTTACAACCATATGCACAGATCTCCATAAGCTATGTCTAATTCTAAATATCTTTCTACAATTAATGTTCATACAGAACAAGCATGACTGGACAAAAACTAGAAAAAGAAGTGACTTCAATACACACTGTAAGCATATCTGTAAAACAATGTAGCCTGTTATTATTCATGTTATTTTTTCTCACTCCCAAGCTCCAAGATGACAAGTGACAGCCCCAAAATAAAATGATTAAGAAGCTTTGTGGCATTCCAACACATTCTCACTCCCATTTGGTAAAAAAAAGGACGTTTGATCAGGTGCCATTGTCGTCGTTATTGATGCTAAAAGTCCGCTTTTAGAGTCCGCTGCACGGTGTGGGAGGGTCCCCCTGCCCCCCCGCCTCCCCGTGCTGCACGGGGCACATTTCACGGAGACAGCAGCGGAGGAAAAGCCCATTTCCTCCGTATCGTCCGACTTTTTACCATTACCATCTCAACAACTGCAGTAGTAGGATTTAAATCAAACTCGTGACAGCAATAGTGACAAGTAATGCATGTTAATAAAATAAAGCAGAACACATTCAGAAGACAACGGAATAACTGTTAAACACGTTTATTTCGGATCAGAGCGTCAGCTGATTTAACACATCAGACTCCAGGATTAATCTTAGCCTGGCTGTTAGCCTGGCTGTTAGCCTGCTCTGGACCAGGCTAGCTGCAAAGAATAAATCGCCATGGTTACTTGGCTGGGTTTAATTCAACCTGCTTTTGTGCAACCAAGTCAAAGCTAAATTCATCCAGGATAACCTGAATATCCCGGCTTAATCCCTTATCCTGGTTTTGTGCAATACCCCTCTGGTCTGGACTAAGGTGAAGTTATATGTGTGTGTGTGTGTGTGTGTGTGTGTGTGTGTTTGTGTGTGTGTTTGTGTGTTTTGTGTGTTTGTGTGTTTTTTTTTTTTTTTTTTTTTTTTTTTTTTTTTTTTTTTTTTTTTTTTTTGTGTGTATATGTGTGTTTGTGTGTATATATGTGTGTGTGTGTGTGTGGTGGGGGGGGGGGGGGGGGGGGTGTGTGTAGTCCTGTGGATGTTGATTATGGATAATGACCATCTCTGGTTCCCCAGGTCTGACTAAGATGAGTGTAGTATATGTGTGTGTGTGTGTGTGTGTGTGTGTGTGTGTGTGTGTGTGTGTGTTTTTGTGTGTGTGTGTGTTTTTTGTGTGTATTTGTGTGTGTGTGTGTGTTTTTTTTTGTGTTTTTTTTTTTTGTGTTTTGTGTTTTTTTTTTTTTTTGTTGATGTGATTATGGATAATAATCCTCTGGTCTGACAAGTCATAGACATAATGGGAAGGTATTTGTGGACACTGCATCGGCATGTCAGCCACAGTGCTCAACAGTGGCTTTGAATCTGAGCCCTTTATTGTAGAAACTGGGGTCAAACAGGGATGTATCATTGCTCCCACCCTATTTACCATCTTCATTGCAGCCATACTCCACCTTACTGGTCAAGAGTTGCCACAGGGGGATTCCAATCCTTACACGGACTGACGGCAGGCTGTTCAACCTTAACAGGTTCAAAGCCAAGAGCAAAGTCAGAAATACCACCATTATGGAGCTGCAATATGCCGATGATAACGCCATTGTAGCACTCTCCCCTGAAGACCTCCAGGGCATTCTGAATGCCTTTGCCAAGGCATACAGAGCCCTGGGTTTGGCCTTGAACATCAAGAAAACGCAGGTTTTGTATCAACCATCACCCAACCAGCCATCACTCCAGCCCATCATCAAAGTGGATAACACCACTCTGGAAAGCGTGGAACACTTACCTACCCCTACCTTGGCAGCATTCTCTCGTCCAAAGCCGATATAGACTCTGAGGTTAACCATCGCCTGAGCTGTGCCAGCGGAGCCTATGCCTATGATGACCGAGACCTGAGGGCTCAAACCAAGCTCCTGGTCTATAGAGCTGTGATTCTCCCAACTCTGCTGTATGGAGCAGAATCCTGGACCACCTACAGCAGACACCTAAGAGCCCTGGAACTATTCCATCAAAGAGCCTTAAGAAAAATCTTGAGGATCAACTGGGAAGACAGACGCACAAACTCCAGCATTCTGGAGGAAACTAATATGCCCAGCATCACTACCATCATAATGCAGTACCAACTCCGATGGACAGGTCATGTCATCCGCATGCCCAACAACCGTCTCCCAAAACAGATCCTCTACTCCCAGCTAAAAGAAGGACAGCGAGCCCCTGGTGGGCCAAAGAAACGCTTTAAGGACAATATTAAGACCAGCCTGAAAAAGTTTAACATCATGTCCGGTGACTGGGAGAATCTAGCATTGAACAGGGACTACTGGAGAAAAGCTGTGCAGGAAGGTGCAGCACACCATGAAACAGAACTCCGCCGTGCCGCAGAAGCAAAGCAGCAACACCGCAAGGACAAACAGAGACAGGCTCCACCACCACCAGCTCAACAGAGACAGGCTCCACCACCACCACCACCACCACCACCTCAACAGAGACAGGCTCCACCACCACCACCTCAACAGACACGGCTCCACCCACCACCAGCTCAACAGAGACAGGCACCACCACCACCTCAACAGAGACAGGCTCCACCACCACCAGCTCAACAGAGACAGGCTCCACCACCACCACCACCTCAACAGAGACAGGCTCCACCACCACCACCTCAACAGAGACAGGCCTCCCACCACCACCACCTCAACAGAGACAGGCTCCACCACCACCACCACCACCACCGCAGAGACAGGCTCCACCACCACCACCACCGCAGAGACAGGCTCCACCACCACCAGCTCAACAGAGACAGGCTCACCACCACCAACACAGGCCACCACCCGCTCAACAGAGACAGGCTCCACCACCCACCTCCACCTCAACAGAGACAGGCTCCACCACCACCACCCCAACAGAGACGCCAGCTCCACCACCTAAACAGAGACAGCGGAGCTCCACCACCACCACCTCACACAGACAGGCTCCACCACCTCAACAGAGACAGGCTCCACCACCACCACCTCCACCTCAACAGAGACAGGCTCCACCACCACCACCAGCTCAACAGAGACAGGCTCCACCACCACCACCTCAACAGAGACAGGCTCCACCACCTCAACAGAGACAGGCTCCACCACCACCAGCTCAACATAGACAGGCACCACCACCACCAGCTCAACAGAGACAGGCTCCACCACCACCAGCTCAACAGAGACAGGCACCACCACCACCACCTCAACAGAGACAGGCTCCACCACCACCAGCTCAACATAGACAGGCACCACCACCACCAGCTCAACAGAGACAGGCACCACCACACCAGCCAACAAACAGGCTCCACCAGCTCAACAGAGACAGGCTCCACCACCACCAGCTCAACAGAGAAGGCCCCACCACCACCACCAGCTCAACAGAGACAGGCTCCACCACCACCACCTCAACAGAGACAGGCTCCACCACCTCAACAGAGACAGGCTCCA